>NW_005054297.1:6888989-6912073 GCF_000277835.1 Geospiza fortis | reverse complement strand
AAGATGTTTTTCTTTTTTCAAACAAAACAACATAACGGGCAACAGCATTGTCATGGCTGCAGACAGTCTTGGATCTTGATTGCATGAGGCAGCACGCACTTCACAAAGCCAGCTGGCATTAACAAAACACTTTCTGGTCAATGCCCTCTAAAAACAAAACAGTATCAATCTCACCAAGAGCAGACCCCTATTTCAAAGTCCAGAATTAAATGCTGCTCTCCCATTTTGCTGCTTTACTCCTGCCACTATGCCATCTGGCCAACAAAATCATTTAGCACTGCATCAGTTTAATGTCTGTAACTTTTAAAGCACAAATATTTATATTTGAGTTTTGTCCAAAAATTCTCCCAGATAAGTAGTAGAAAAAATGTTTCTCTTTCCAGTTCAGGACAAACAAAGCAGAAAGTCTGGGCAGATGTAGGGGAAAGAAACTTAATTCAAGAACTTTACAGTGAAAAAGGAATTCAATACTTGTGAGACTTTTAGACAGATTTGAATAAATAAATTATAATTGATTTTATGCCGATGTTATCATCTTAAATGACATGGCTTTCTCAGATTGTTCTAGATGATTATAGGTTATTGGATCAAAACAGATGTAAAACCACACTCTGTGTAGAATTGAATGTACAGTTGTTATTCAGAATTCTGAATGGAACAGTTAGACCAATTATCTTTTTGTTTTCTTTAATTTCACGCCTTCAAAGATGAATTTGCACCTGTTTAAATCATTATGTAAAAGGTAACAGAAAGTGCACAATTTTCTAATAGCAAATTAAGTGATACTCATGTAATTGCATTTATCACAGCACTCTTCAGTTAGAAGGAAGGAAGTTGAAAGGAAAAGAACATTGGAAAGTCTGGGTTTAATTCCTGGCTCTGCACAAATGTCATGTTTTTCTTTGGCAATGTCTTTCAACCATCTGTAGATTCAAGACAAGGAATACCCTTTACCTTTGTATAATGATTTCTTTGACCTCAGAAATGGACTTTGTAAGCCTGTGGTGGAGACTGTTGGGAGCACAGATGGGAAAAACTGCACAAGCTAATGAAACAGGATTTCACGTAACTGAAGACATTGTAGGGGGCCACCACAACCCTAAGAATCCAGAACACAGGGGGTACTGCTGAATTTTTTATACTATGAATCTTCTTGGAAACTGGAACAAAACTCTATGAAAATTTCTGGCCAGCAACCCTACTATAAATATGAAAACATCACTGATAAAATGTTTCCAGTACTGCATATCATTATGCAAATTTCTTTCAATTGTTTCCAAATTATTAGCCTCTGCAAATAAACACAGCAAGAATACTGAAAGTAAGGGGCACATCAGTAGGATTTTACAAACATTGTCTGTGTCCCAACTTAAAAAATATCTTCTGAGGCTGCTCTGCCTCAGTGGAGCATATGTGCTCTCAAAGCAGCTCCACTGAACTGCAAAGCCAGCTAAAACGACGATTTCTTTAGCTTCACAATTATGTTAATATTTCAAATTCTAATTTTAAGATCAAGGTTGAGCTCACAGATACTCTAAATAGGACATGACAAGCATGGCACAAATAGACATTTTTTGATGTATACAAAAATACCTGGTAATTCACAAGGAAAGAAAATAACATTTAAAGTGTTGAAAGACTATTCTTTTTAAAAAACAGATTGTCAAGTCCAAGAAAACTGTGAGAGATTTTTTTTTTAGGTTTTCTTTTTTCCCATTTTAATGTAGAAAAGGATAAATTTTTATTATTATTATTATTATTATTTTTTGGTATGTGAATATCTGAAATATTTCCTGTATAGATAAAAATACTTACAGGATTTATTTGTAAATCTGTATTTCTTGAAACAATTTAAAGTATGTCTGTTTCTAAGAACGTAATTTTTTGTAACACTGAGACATTTAATTACATTAAAGCTGAGATGCAAATTTCCTCTGCAAGTGGTTTGAAAAACAGAATGTCACTTCAGGGCAAACTTTATTCATGTTTTTTGTGAAAAGATAAGGAAGGGATTTTGAAGGAATTTAAAATACTAAGTTCAAAAATAAAATATTTTTATTTCTTTTTTCTGAATTTTGCTGGGTTTTAAGGTGAATTGAGCAATATATGTTTTGAATACGTTTATAAAAGATAAATGCTTTCACAACTGTTTTCTTAATTCCATTATTTCCCAAAAAAACTTTCATTTTGATATAAAAAATATATCTTTTCCTATAAATCAAATGCTTTTTTAAATATATATTTTTCTTCTCCCTACTTATTATGAGTGGAAGAACCCTTCTGGTTTTATAAGGTATCAGAAGTCCTGCAGTTCAGTGACCCCTGCACAGAACTAATGTAATGAAACTTCTTGGATAGAAAATCCCTCTCTTCTTAATCTTATAGAAATAATCATTCACACAACTTTATTTAAAATATACACATACAACCTTTATGAAATTTAATGGATCTGCACACACACCCTGGGGATGAGTGTATTTACACAAAGAATCATTTGTGTAATGCTTTTTTCTACATTCACTATTCTCATGCTGCTCATTTTAGGCTTTACACCTTCTTTGCCTCAGTCTTTAGTGGGAAGACAGCTTGTCCTCAGGTTTTTTTTAGGTTTTCTTTTTTCCCATTTTAATGTAGAAAAGGATAAATTTTTATTATTATTATTATTATTATTATTAGGTATGTGAATATCTGAAATATTTCCTGTATAGATAAAAATACTTACAGGATTTATTTGTAAATCTGTATTTCTTGAAACAATTTAAAGTATGTCTGTTTCTAAGAACGTAATTTTTTGTAACACTGAGACATTTAATTACATTAAAGCTGAGATGCAAATTTCCTCTGCAAGTGGTTTGAAAAACAGAATGTCACTTCAGGGCAAACTTTATTCATGTTTTTTGTGAAAAGATAAGGAAGGGATTTTGAAGGAATTTAAAATACTAAGTTCAAAAATAAAATATTTTTATTTCTTCTTTCTGAATTTTGCTGGGTTTTAAGGTGAATTGAGCAATATATGTTTTGAATACGTTTATAAAAGATAAATGCTTTCACAACTGTTTTCTTAATTCCATTATTTCCCAAAAAAACTTTCATTTTGATAAAAAAATATATCTTTTCCTATAAATCAAATGCTTTTTTAAATATATATTTTTCTTCTCCCTACTTATTATGAGTGGAAGAACCCTTCTGGTTTTATAAGGTATCAGAAGTCCTGCAGTTCAGTGACCCCTGCACAGAACTAATGTAATGAAACTTCTTGGATAGAAAATCCCTCTCTTCTTAATCTTATAGAAATAATCATTCACACAACTTTATTTAAAATATACACATACAACCTTTATGAAATTTAATGGATCTGCACACACACCCTGGGGATGAGTGTATTTACACAAAGAATCATTTGTGTAATGCTTTTTTCTACATTCACTATTCTCATGCTGCTCATTTTAGGCTTTACACCTTCTTTGCCTCAGTCTTTAGTGGGAAGACAGCTTGTCCTCAGGACAGCTGTCCTCCTGGGTTGGTAGATGCTGTCATGGAGCAGAATGGTCCCCCTGTTATTGAGGAGGAGGCAGTCAGAGAATTGCTGAGCCGCTTGGATGTTCATAAATCCATGGGCCCAGATAGGATCCATCCCAGGGTGATGAGGGAGATGGCAGACAAGCTTGCAAAACCACTCTCCATCATTTACCAGCAGTCCTGGCTCACTGGTGAGGTTCCAGATGGCTGGAAGCTGGCCAATGTGACATCCATTCACAAAAAGGTGGGAAGAGGATCCTGGCACTTATAGGCCAGTGAGCCTGACCTCAGTACCTGGTAAGGTTATGGAACAGTTTATACTGAGTGTCATCACACAGCACTTACAGGATGGCCAGGGTATCAGACCCAGCCAGCACGGATTTTAAAGGGGTAGGTCATCAGAGAGACTGGGAACAACTGGATGGATGAGCAGAGTCCAGTAAGATGAAGTTTAATAAGTCTAAGTGCCGAGTCCTGCATTTTGGTCACAATAACGCCCTGCAGCACTCTAGGCTGGGGATGGTGTGGCTGGACAGTGCCCAGGCAGAAAGGGACCTGGGGGTACTGGTGACAGCAGGCTGAACATGAGCCAGCAGGGAGCCCTGGGGGCCAAGAAGGCCAAGGGCATCCTGGCCTGGATCAGAAACAGTGTGGCCAGCAGGAGCAGGGAGGTCATCCTTCCCCTGCACTGGGCACTGGTGAGGCCACACCTTGAGTGCTGTGTCCAGATCTGGCCCCTCAGTTTGGGAAGGACATTGGGATGCTGGAGCATGTCCAGAGGAGGCAACGAGGCTGGAGAGGGGCTGGGAACACAAACCTTGTGAGGAACGACTGAGGGAGCTGGGGGTGTTTAGCCTGGAGAAAAGGAGACTCAGGGGTGACGTTATCACTCTCTTCAACTTCCTGAAAGGTGGTTGTGGTCAGGTGGGGTTGGTCTCTTTCTCCAGGTGTCAACTGACAGAACCAGAGGACGCAGTCTCAAGATGCACCAAGGGAAGTTTAGGTTGGATATTAGGAAAAAATTTTTATTAAAAAAGTGATCAAATACTGGAATTGCCTGCCCAGGGAGATGGTGGAGTCACCATCCCTGGATGTGTTTAAAAAAAGACTGGATGTGGCACCCAAGGCCATGGTTTAGTTGAGGTGTTAGGGCACAGGTTGGACTCTATGAACTTGAAGGTCTCTTCCAACCTAGTGATTCAGTGAATCTATGATCTTCTTACTTTTACATGAATCCTTCTGTATATCTGAGATATAACCTCCATTGATTCATATTGATCTCAATTTTGGATACTCCTAAACGGGTATTTCATGATCAAACCCAGAATCAGACCTTAGAGAAACGATAATTGATAAGGAAATAATAGATTCAACTACATTCAGACTTGAAAAAAAGGATAAGAAAGTACTGTGGTGACAGAAAAATTGTATTACAGGCAGATACATTAACAATGCAGATGGCCATGTTTGCTGTCAAAATACTAAGAAATGTTAAAGTGACATTCAATCAGAGCAGAAATATTTGTAGGAACGAAGCTCAAAAAAGATTATCATTCCAATGCTTTTTCATAGTTCTGAAATATAAATTCATCAGTCACTTATATACTTTCAGACATTTTGTCAACTTTTGAAACTGTTATCTTTTTACTCAGCAATAGTACAATCATTGGTATTTCCTCCAATAATTTATGTCCAACATTTTTAGTGTTCAGTGTTTTACCATTAAGACAGCCCTGGACCCAGAGTTATTTTTGCAGTAAATAAATAAATGTGACCCACACTTCAAAGATATCAAGATATTTGTCAGTACTTAAACTTTCTGAACAACAAGTTTATGAATGAGTTATAATTTTAGACTGGGCTATGATGTTGTAATCTACAAGCAATTCAGAATATGAGTGAGTACCAGTTAGGGGCTGTACAGCTAGTTCTTCCCAAAGGCATCAGAGAACAATCTAGACAAAAGACAGGGATCAACTTCCATTCGTATTCTCATGGAAGAGTAATGGCTAAAGGAAGCTGATTTCCTCTTTAGGCTGCAAATGAAAAGCACATTGATTATAACCAATAGTGAATTACCCTCAAACCTCACAAGAGATTGAGGAGCTACTAAGTCGTTGTAAAACCACTGGGCTATTATCAGGTCATATTCATTTTAATAACTAATAATTAAAAATTAATAGTACAATTTTTACCTACTAGTTTATACAGAAATAGGTTAGGATGTTCTGTATGCCAGACTACTCATGTTGAAGCCTCTCTAGCTTGTTTTCAAGTAGAGGGATTTATTTGGGTTTGACATATTTGGCATTAACTCTGCCTTTCAATATAACTATAAATAATGTTTAAAAAAAAGGGAGAAAAAAAACACCAACTGAGCCACTGAAATCTAAATTCCTGAAATCCATTTGCAGTAGCAAGCTGGTACATTACTTGTTCTTTCCAGATCTCTCTCTCTCTTCAAGTCATTGTAAATTGGAAGTAAACCCTTGGCAACAATATGCCTCGAGTCTGCACTAACCTGTTCTCCAACATTTGAGACAGAAATAGGAACACTTAAATTTCAAGTGAGCAAGCACTGTAACAGGTGTCTCTTGGGGGTGATGGGTCTCTAGTAAGTGAGCAAGTGAGTGCCTCCTAGGGGTTTAAGGGGCATGGTTAATTATTAACCTCAGCTACTGCAATTCTCCACTACTTAGAATGCATGTTTTAAAATTCACAAGGTCAGAAAATATCTCTGTGTGGGTGGGTGTCTGAGTAGGCTCTCAAGGGGAAAGGAAGACAAACAGTGCTGAGAAATAAAAGCATTTACTGAGGTGCTGAGTGCTAGTCCTAAGAATTACCTTCAAAGATAAGTAGTACTAGAGGAGGGGCATTTAAAAATGTGTAATGAAAAGAGCAGTCAATGATTTTTCTTCAGGAATCTTTTTGGTTTTGCTTTGTAGAAGAATGACTAAGAACAGCACTAAGTGTTTTTGTTTAAATCTGCCGCAGTTTTTGTGTCTTTTCTGTGGTTATTTCTCCTACTCAGTTCTATTTCCTTCTTCATGCACATTTTATGGTAACATTGATTTATTGCACTATTCTTTGGAGAAATTAGCATGCACATTCTGTCCCAGAGCTGCAATAATACATTTTTGGACAAAGCAGCATCAAAAATATGACTGAAAGAGTAGTGATCAGGGCTGCACACAGAAGCCAAGACAGTAAGACAAGTCCTGGCACCCTTAGAGTTATTGATCTTGAATCATGAAAGGCCTACAAAACACCAGAAAATCTTTTACAAAGTTGAATTATGGAAGTGATTTTTTATGGTCTTCATTAGAAATATGAAAAGGGCAAATTACAAATCTAAGAGAGGTTACAATTAATAATTTGCAAATTTTTGCCCATGTTTGACAACATCTTGCTTCCAGTCTCATTGTCTTGCTTCAATGTAATACTGCAAGATCTCTGTTAAATATATATTGATTCAGTCTTAACTATAGCAGAGATTTACATTGATTTTTGTACCATGTTGTCCTTTCAGAATAAATTTTCCATGGAAAATTCTGACATCTTTTGTTTCGGAACAATTAGGGCATGTTGTTTGAATAAATCAGCTGGCTAGGAGGCTTCTTATTTTATTTATAACATTCAAATGAAAAAACCTATTTCAATAATAGAAATAAAAAATCAGCATTTGTTTTCTTGAAAATCATAAATATTAGCAAACTTTTTTAAACTATTTTAAACTTGACAAATGACATTTCCAATAGCAAAGTGTTCCATGTGAAAAATTCTGAAAATGCTCCACTTGATGTAATTTCTTTGTAGTGCTACAGGTATGCTATCTAGCCATTGAAAGTAATTTTATTTTATTTATTACAGAATTATCCATGAGATCCACCCATACATCTTGTAGTTCCGCACAGTCTTGAAACAAAGCACAAGTAGTGGAGAGATAACAGGAACACTATCCATAGCCATTTCTATCCAAAAATCTCCATTACCTGTTCTTTCAATCCACAGTCTGAGGATTCTTAACAGGATTAACAGTGTGGTTCATATTGTCAGCATGTACTATCAAAGAAACAATTTTTAACAGTAAAACAAATTATTCTATGAGTTAAATGCATAACACTGAGTATTTTTTCTGAGTTCAGCACTGTAGGTGAAAAGAAATGCATATCTATTTGGGAAGGCAGTGATGAATACAGGATTCTTCATGTAATAAGAAGCTGCAATATGTTCTTCTGTACATGTCACTGAATCCGGAAAATAAGTGTAAGCCTTTTTTAAGAGCTCCTGAATTATACTGGCAGATTTCTGACATAAGCAGTTGTGGTCATCTGAACTCAAGTGAAGCAAACCAGTTATGTAGGAGATACACTAGGTAGCTGATGAACCACAAATGTGTATTACATGATATCTGTTGTCATTCTTTTTAAGAAAATAATTAGACAATTTTGTGTATCAAGCTTTAGGAAAAAAAAAAAAAGTGCAAAATCATAATGGCTAAGTCCTCTTCATAAAGTAAACACTGACCTGGTCTTTTGTGATTTATTCTCTTTTTGCTATGGTAAAGACATACTGATTTTTTTAAATGGAAGTATAAAACCGTTGTCTGGATAAAATCTTTCAGCAACATACTTTCCTGGCAAAGTATATAAGTAGAATTTAGTTTTGAATGCCTTTTTTTTTGATTGAAAAAGTTTTAAAATAAGGAGGAGGGTTGTAATTTTTTAAGATCAAAATGCTGTTTCATTTCATACATCCTGGGAAAATTATTATCAAAAGTAGGTGCTCTGACTAGCATGTAGAAGAAAATTTTGCATCTAAGAAATATCTATAACATTACAATGAGAATAAACAGTATAAAATTGCACCAATAGCTGACAAACAGGAACTGCTTTACCATTGGTTATGGGCCTCAAGTTCTATGTCAATGGTCTAAATACTAATGAGGTAGCCTGGTCTTCTGCTGAACACAGGGAATAAAAATACAAGCAAGATAAACAGAGTAAGTATCCCCTGTCAGATCAATATGGATAAAGTGACATGTCAGATGCATACCCCTGTAATTCTGGCTAGTCAGCTATTGTGATTCACTCTCATGCTGACTCAGTGCTTCACAGTGAAATACTGCCTCCCTCCCACTCCCCTAGTGCTTGCCAAATCCCATTAGGAAATGTATAGCAATTAAGTTTAAATAACGCCTTGCTATCCCACTCTGCCCAGAAGGAACTCCAGAATGTCTCTGAAGTCAACTAGAAAGGAAGCCTCTCAGTCCAGTTCCAGCAGAAATGCTTAATATCCGTAAGAAGATCTGGGCTGATCCCTCCAGGAAAGTGAGCCAGGAAGCCAGGGTGACTCTAACACAGGCCAGGCAGGAACAGCACTGAGTGGGAGCAGCCCTGTTGCACCTCAGCCAGGCAAGCAAAGAAGGATGGTGACACCAACAGGTTCTGTCAACAGCGTAAGGAGCATCAGGCTAATGCCAGCTAAGATCAGCCCAGAAAACTGAAGAAACAACTCATAAATAGCTGCGTCTGAGCTGAAGTGGAGCTCCTGGGCCCACATGTTTCAGATAATTGCTGTACTAGTGTCTAAGATTTAGCGTTACTGATTACTTTGCCCCTATCATTTCATAAAACCTGTCTTTTTTTTTCCACAGATTTGATGTGAAACAACAATCTCCTGTGCAAATTTTGAAATAAATGTCCTTAATAGTTTCTTGTCCTCAGGAGAAAAAAAAAATCAAGATGTATATTAATTAAGAAATGTATTTTTCTCAAATAAAAAGGCTCTAGCTACCAAGGCACATCTTTTCAATGGAAAAAACCCAAACAAACCACTGCTACATCTGCCATGATATTTCACCTAAAATAGCCAGCAATAGAAGCCTTACTGCACAGGAAGATCACAAAAGGTCGTCCGCGGCAGAAGTGCATTGAAAGTAGCAGATTGGACACCCTTTGGTTTACCCTGACTGGCACTGGGCAGCAAAAGGCGACAGAGAGAGAGGAATGTCATGAGTGGTCTCTGAAAGGAACATGAAGACTAGCAAGTATTGTGCATATCATCAGTAAATACCACTACTTAAAAAATCCCACTGTCTGCCACAAGCTGAATGTTCACTTGTGTTCTGCACAGACAGACCTAGAGAACAACAAGATTTGTGGGTGCTTGGTTTTTTGTAACTACTTGTGAAACAATTTTGATTACACCCTCCTCAGTATCTTGGCATCTGGATATGCAACTTCTTGGTAGGGTGTCTGAAAACATTTGGCTTTAGCCTGTGACTCATCATGCACTTTAGGTGCCTGTTTATTAATCAAGAATCACACACCCTGCTGTGTGTTATAATTTTCAAGGAAGCAACAGAACCATTAGTGTTCAGTGTTTCTTGTTTTGTATCTCACATCCAAGTCAGAATTAACCAACACGCCTGAGATGTAATTACTCTAAGCACCAGCCCATTTCAGTCTGTCATGCAGTTCAGCCTTCCCCTGACATTCTAGGTTCTCATGGACAGGTCCTAAGAATTTCTGTAAGCACTTCAGCAGTTAGGCCTATGTGTTCATATTCACATTTGTAAGTCTGAATAACAAATCACCTGTTTTTTTCTGAAAATCTTTCTGTAATCAAAGTAAATTTTGGAGGGGAAAAAAAAGTAATATTTAATGTTTTAAAAAGGCATACATTCCAGATATGTTTCTAAATTACATACACGCAGATTTCCTACTATAACTGTGGAATTAAAGTATCACAAAAATGAGATCAAATACCAGAAGTAAAAATATTTCCTATTTTCAAGTTCTGGGGTCTTTTTAAATAATTGAACTTTGTGGTTACAATGCTGATTTTTCTTGGTCAGTTAGAAGTTCTCTACTTACTTTAATGGAAACAAAAATTATGGAAGCCTCGTCAGACGTACTTGTCATCAAGTTACCTGATTAACAGACATGGAAAATTGCTGGAATTTTGAAAATATATATATATCTTTAAAGATAAATCTTCTTATCAATTAGTACTTCATACTGAAATGAAAGTTTGATGGCAGCCATTCTGAAATCAAATTGTTCGACTGTACTTTTTGCTCCCACTCCACTCTCACTCTTGCTGATCTTATACCACTTGATATTGTTCCTCTGCAATTTAAGACAGCCTAAACTTCTAATAGCTCCCAATAGAACAGTAGAAGCAATGAGTAAAAGTAAAATGGCAATGAGGGAAAAAAAGAATAAGAAGGAGTTATGATGAGGGAGTTAGGTGATATTTCAAATCACAAGTATTAAATCTCTTGGGAATCTACCTGTATGTTGATGGATCATGAAACACCAGAAATTGGAGTAATCAGTGATACATAATTCACAAAAATAACAGAATCAGTTTGGCCAAACAAGAGCTAAAGAGGTAGAATAAATGTATTTTAAAAACACCCCAAACACAAATAATAAGCCTTATGTTTACACTGAGGTAAAATTATGTCAGCGCTTTCTGATGCTGACTACCTGATTCGTGTCTCCAGCATTAATAAAGTTGACATATTTTACTGATGGCAGTGGCTGTCTAACAGATCAAAAGTCAGTGTAGATTTAGTCTCATAATGTCTTCATATTTTTAAATGAAAGACTCAGAAGCTTCCTTCTTCTGAATCACTAAGAGCAAATAACAAATTACTCTTCTATTGCTTTTAGAAGAAAAGGAGTAAGATTAAGCTCTAAAGGACTCTTATATTTTCAGGTTACATTGACACATAAACAAGTTTACCAGTATAATCCAAAGACTGTGAAGGTAAACCTTTTCTTATTTAGGGATAAAAAGCAATTTAAAAGTATTACTATATAGTAATTTCGTTTTTTGAAAGCCATTTTGTTTCCTCATAAAGGTGCATTAATTGCAAGTCACAATTGAACCAACTTCCTGGAAGTGTTTATTCCACAGGTAATTAAAGCTATTGCAGAATTAATGTTTTTCATTCTGTCAGGAAGGTGCTAACTGTGAAATCAGAAGCATCCTACAGGTTAGGTGAGAAATCAAATTCCTCCTTAAACTCACACAAGAAAAAGGAATAAGAGAAATTGCAAAAGGAAGCAGTGCAAACTGGTTTATAAAGGGAAACTAAGAAATTTGAAGGACCAAGACAATTCAAAAGCCTTTAGGAAACACTATGAAATAAAATATATTTTGATTTTCATTGTATTTGTGTTAAGATAGCATGACTCAATAATCCTTTTTTTACATGTTTTATCATAAACCACAGAGAGGTGCAAATCGCATTTTTGATACAAGAGCTTCTTGAGAATGTTGGCACACTTCAAAAAGTACATAATATAAAACACTTCTATATGAGAACATATAATAGGAAAATTTACATGGAATTGTTACTTAGTTTATGACCTTTTCTTGTCATGAAATATTAATAAAAATTTTATGGACTATTTTAATTTAGAGTTACTTTGATTAGAATTTGCTCTGAGGCAATACTCTGAAAATACTGTTTATTATATATATTTTGAATATATAAACTAAGGTGGTAAACCTCATACATTTCTCCAGAGACATGTAAACTAGAATGGTGTTGCTACTTAGTTCTTCCTTTTTAATGTTTTTTGATATAATTTTCCCATTCCAAGTTGGAATAAAAAACTGATAAGTTTCAGATGTTTCTTACTAAATAATAACTGGAGGGAAAAAAGTAAAAAGAGGTCAATCAGAATCTCATCTTACATATTCAAACTTTGTCATGATAATATATGCTGTACCACTATTACTAATGCATTTCCAGAATGAAAAGTTATTTTTAATTCAAGCATCTAACTTTTATTTTCTAAGTTGAAAAGCATGATATTTCATTATTCTCAAATATTTGTTAAAAAAAAAAGGTCTTTTGAAGCAGACTTAGAAATGGTTCCAGCTAATGCAAACCAGAATTTTCCAGAAAACATAAAAAAAAATCTTCCTTTTATAATTTTAGGTAGAAAATATCAAATTTATTTTGTCATAAAAATCTAAAAATTTGTCTGTTCTTTGAGCTTTCCCAAGGTTCTCATTTTGGTTTGATATCTGTCACTCTTTGCAATTTGTACTGGTAGACTAAACAAAACATGGGCACCAGCACTGGTGACTTTTGGATTAATGAAATCATACGCAAGTATTTGATTATCTTTAAAGTAGAAATAATCCAAAGAAACTGAAGACATGAAAAATATTTTTTTTTACCTTTGTTGGTTTAGGGTGTTTGGGTTTTTTTGTAATTTTCATCCTTAGGAAAACTATCTCCAAATGACAAAATTTTTTTTTCTCCAATATATTGAAAAGAAATCCTTTAACCTTGAAAAAACCCTAAAGCTGAAAAATCCATTAACTTGTACATTTTTAAAATAAAATAATTACAATAATGAAAATACAAGAAACATGAATGTGCTTAACAAAAATGTGTGGTATACCCTTTCACCTTATCTGCCTCACAAATTTTTTCTGGCCATGGTTACAATAATGATATTTTACTAGCTTACCTCATTTGATTCTTTTGAACAGTAGCTGAAAATATGTGCCAAGTATTTTTGGCTACAAGCAATATCTCTGCTACTTTGATCTTTCATGCATTCTCTGCAATGGCATTTTTCTGGCTGATCACCCTCTGTTCTTTTGGTGTATTCTGCATCTGGGGTACTCACAAGTTTACTGCATTTCAAGTATGCTCAGAGTTATCTCAGAATTGAAGCTGATTAGACAGAACAGTGACACAGGAAAACATATTCTCCTCCAGCACAGTTCTGAGGCTGACTAAGCCTTTGGAATCTCTCCTCACATCTGGAGTAACTACTTTCTTACATGTTTTATGCAAAATAATTCCATCTAAACATTTACCTTCTCAAGAATTCTTGAAAAACCTTGCACTCAGCTTTGCTGAAAAAATTAGTGAACTAATACTTAGGATAAAGTTTGAGTTTTTGGCAGTATCTTCTGAAAAAAACACAATTTCTAGAAAAGACTGAAGAAAAAGGCAAACTGCTTATTCTCTGTAGAGACAATATATTAATCATTGTTGTCACAAAAAAAAGTATTTTTAATCACAAAGATAGAAGAAATGCTAAATGAACACCTGACTTAAAGGTTTGTTGTTTTGGTTTTTTTCCTAATTAGTTCTATAAAAGAAGAAATTTCCTGTTTTGTCTTCCATTCTGACTTAGTTGATTAAAGCACTTTGGTATGAAGTGGTTCACTGTCAGTGCTTTTAAAATCAAAATTTGGAAAAAACAAATTCTTTTGGATCAAGCACAAATGCCTAGTGCATTTACAAGCCATGTCAAAACCAGCTAAAATCATCACACGAGTATTGTACACCAAATTAGTACTGCCTTTGTGCTTCATAGGGATACCAGAATGAGACTGGTTACATGTTCGCTCTTCTTGAATAAACCTGGAACTTCAAATCTTTATATCTCATATGCTGATGCAGGCTGCCTGCTTGCTAGCATTAGCATTAGCTAAGCATTTTTGGCAGTGTCCAAAATCAATACAAAGCAATGAATGCCTTAATTCGATGTGCTGTGCTGGATACATTATGATTGCATCCAAAACTCCACAGGAGGCTGAAGATACTGGCATATCTAAGAAAATGCATTTTGTTATGCTTCTGAGCCAAGCAGAAAAATGTATAAATGTCTTCCTAGACAAATTTGAAAAGTTTGTCATGTGAGACTTTAACATAATACAGTAAGGTATGATCCATAAACCTCTCTGTGTATCAGAGACTACACTAAGTCATTTGAGGGTAAATTCCCTACATGAAATTTGACCTTTATTTTATGAAAAAGGACTGGGATGTTTATGGTAAATATAAACATGTATATGTATCCCTGAAATAAAAGCCAAAATATCTGAATCAGTTTTGACGTCAGATAAACTTTTTGTTAATGGCCTAAATGTACAGCTGCTTAAGGAGAAGCTGCTATTAATACCCTGTAAGGAGAGGCATTGCTCTGTGAGGTTCAATGGACTTGTTCCCTTATCACCAACCTCATTAAGTTTTAATTTTATTTATATATGTTGTACGTAACCAGTGATAAGATGGATGCTGCCAAAGCACCTAAAAATCAATTCAAAAAGCTTTTAAAGCAGTGTGGAGAGACAGAGAGGGTTATAAATGGAACTGCTGACAGACCTTATCTCTAGTGTCTTGAATGTTTCTTGGTCATACTCTAACATGGTTCTTAAAATAAAACTAAAATTCCTATCTCAACTCTTTTAAGAAGAGCTGAAATAAAACAGGAAAATCCATATTATAAGCACATTGAAAATATTACTCTTTATTTTTAGTAATTTTTGGTAGGTTTTTCTTACTTTCTACTGTAAAATGACATAGGGGAAAAAAAAAACTGTGTGTACATAACTGTGTAGCAAGGGAGGTTTAACCACTGGAAGATCTTTGTTAAGTCTATATTTCAGAATATTTCTTGGGAAAAAATATGGTGAATAAATTTTTGTAAAATTATCTGCAAAATCTCTCACTGAACTTCCTGGGAGACATTTCGTATCTACATATATATATATTTATATGTATATATATACACTATAAATATTACTATACAGCTGAACGATGAGAAGAATCATGCTGAGTCTGACATTTGGAAACTTCTTACTGAAACAAACTGAATAGCAAAAGATAGACTAAATCGTAAAATCAGTAATAGAATCAGTAAAAGAATCTAATATGTAAGAGGGAAGCCTAAGAACATGGAAAACAATGCTTGTAAGTAATACTGACAAAAATAGAATTCATAGAATGTATAAACAGTAAAATTTGAAAATTCAACTACTACAGAAAATATTAAAAGTTAGACCATTGAAACATAGGTTTGTTCTGAACACAAGAAACTTAGTGGGTTTTTTTTACTCAGTTTTCTTTCAAGGTTTAAGTGAAGTCTTGACCATTGTAATTAAAGGCTGAGAATGTATGTTCCAAATATGGACTATATAAATATGTAACTATATGGGCTATCTAAATATGCAACAGAATTATAGGTGCCATTATTATAAGCAATTATATTAATAGTTATGCTAACCTACTGAAGGAGTCCCTTTGACAAATTACCCACTATTTTCGGGTGATCCACAAACATTAATGGTACACATTTAATTACTCTTCTGAATAATATAAAAATTAATGAAAATAGTAATAAGTTGATAAAACTTATCAATTCTTCTTGATTATCATAGCCATTAAATTCTAGACTTGTACAATTGTTTATATTACTTTTGTCAACTGTGCTTATTTTCAGTGGAGATACAGCACATGAATCTGATGTAACCAACTTAAAAATTAAGCCTTGCATAGATGGCAAAGTATTTCCTCAGGCTAATGCCTAAATGGAATATTAAGAAGACATCAGATAGTTCAGTTGGTTGGGGGTTTTAAGTGTTGGTGTTGTTTTTTTTTTTTTGTGTCATCGAGAAGACTTTGTTTCCCCAGTGCCCACAGTTTTCACCAGCACTAACCATTTCCTAAACCTGTGTGGTGGCTGAATAGGAAAGGTCCAGTATTGCCTCTAAGGACAGCTGACAAAGGAATTTTAAACAATGGGAACCTGTTCCCTAAAGTGATATCTGTTTGGTCTCATAAAATAAATGAGAAATGTAGAGGTTTTAGGATTATTTCATTATGCTATGTCTACCTGTGGAAAGACTTCTGGATAAGGAAAAATATAGATTCTTTCCTCAAGAAGAACACAAAAGTAAATCCCAATACTTATTTTATTTTTTTTACTGTAAGACACAGAAGTGTTAGAAATTTTGGGGGGGTTTCTGATGCACACATATTTTTAGCTTATTTTTACTATACACTTCTCCAGCAAGTTTCTGCTATAAAGAATATAAATATTGTATTAGTGTTATTATGATTTTGTTAATCTTTAGTTGAGTAAAATCTTGTAGTGGCAAAAAAGACAAGCAAGATAATTTTAAGCATATTAAATTTTAGTTACTCAGGTAAATTTTCCAGAAATCAACACAAAATGTTGGTTGACCACTTCTCCTGTAATAATCTAGGTATGTTTTACTATGAGTTATCTTACCCTTGAATATGGAAATACATTTCTCTTTGTCAAAGCTCTGCAAGGAAGAAAAAACATTTATTCTGATTCTTACCTTTCTAAGGTCTACATTTACCTCAAGGTGCTATATATCAACTACTAAAAAGCAGGAATTACATCAAGGAAGGTGGTTTTTAAACTGATAGTTCACTCTTAAAGTGACCATAATTAAAAGAATCTAGATTATTGAATGTGTTTAAACCAGAAAACTGAGAATGATTTTTGAAGACAGGGACATTTCTTATGCTCATTACTAAAAAGAAAACTAGTTTGGATTTTTCTTTTTTTTTTTTTTAATTTGTATTCTTCTCTACAATGGATAACAATGTGCAAACGGACAAAAAAGAGCTTTGGAATTTAATGTTCATAGGCTGTATCATACTGACTTTTTATTATTTTCCCTTAAATGTATGGCTGACAACTAGAGTCTTTGTTAATGTTAATTGAAGAAAAGGTGTTCTTTCAGTATTTTTGCAAGTGCTGAGCAGACTGATGTTTTTCTTAAAGAGCCACAACACATGCAAAACTCTGAATCAAGTAAAACAATGTAAAATCCTTAGATTAATTATAGTTACTCCTGAATTCATATAGGAGTAACTTTAAACTTTATGAAATTAGTCATGCTCCATTTCCAGCAGGCAAAAGTCACACAGTACTTAAAAAAAACAGATGTGGTTTTGGTGCTGGATCACTTAAAAAAGCCTAATCCTGTCATTGTAAATGTGTGTCTCAGAGTCAGAAAACTTACTTCATATAAAAGCTGATAATACAGAAACTTTTAGGGACTGTTCTGTAAATATCAAGTGAAATAGCAAATTGTAAAAGATGGAAAACCAAACAAAACTATTTTCAAAAAAACCCCAAATTATTTCAACCTAAAAATGAAGAAAACTTAGAAATCAGAAAGATTTCTAAATTTACAGAAAAAATTATAAAATAGCTTATTTCAACTAAGAAGAATCAGGGAAAACAATAGTTTTAAGATAGCATTTTGTGTCTTTGGTAAATGGGATTGTATGTTGGGCTTCAAAAAAAAGGACTTGATTTAGTGGCACAATATATCTTTTTTCCAGTCCCATTTCTTATGTACGTGAACTGAATTGCCTTTTACAACGCGGAATTGTCATAACAAATCCCCCTACTCTTAAGTAAGCAGAAAAACTCTGTTTGAAAGCTCTGGTTTCCTTTTATACTCCAGACCCTCTACAGGCATCCTGAAGGATATTCTTCTGTGTCAGGAAGGAAGCTAAAAGATACGATCACTCCAGAGATTCTTGTCATTCCAGATCAGTGACTGGAGTGAAATGGCACCAGCATTTTTTCTTTTATCATCAGTTTCTGCACAGTTTATTATTAATTTTTAATTAGGTTTTGAGAACTGAGATATTTCTTACATTGAAAATCTTATGATGTGACTTTTTATGTAGATAGACTGGAACTATTACTGCAAAAATTATGAGAATTGTACTTCTGCTTTTATGTTGTGAATCCTAATGCTTGATAATTTAATGATCAGCTTTTCATTCTGTAAGAGTTGAATTTCATGAGCGCTTTTCCATTCTCAGTGGTGAACCATACATTTGTAAAACTGTCTAAGCTAATTAGTACAATATATCCACTTATGTGCACAAATGTCTGATAACAGTGTGGTAATGGCCTGCACAAAAGTAGTCTTCCAAATTGTTCAGGGATCTCTGATATCATGTAATAAAAATCTGAATGAGAAAATTAAAATATTTTAATTGTTGATTATTTTGGTGCTTAAATTGTTTTCAGAGTTCGCAATAAGTTCTGAGTTTTAACACAGAATAATATTATTTTAACTGTTTAGGTATTCCTTTTTCCTGACAGTGCAGATTGAACACATATCACCTGTCATGGACAATTTAAAAAAAAAACCAAAACACCAGAACACACACACTCAGGCAAAAGCCTATTGCAGAAATATTTTTCTTTTATAGTTCTTGCTTCCTAGATGGACAGATTTCTACTAAGAGAAGAACAGAAAAACCAAAGACAAAGGTTTCCTCAGTCAAACAACCTAAAATTCATCATGTAATTCACCATTAATCTGAGTTTGGTACTAGAGTAAGGGTAACGAAGGAAAGTTTTTACTGAGATCAAGGCAGAGGTGACAAGACAAAATAAAAGGCAAAAGGGATAATAAATTTAATCATCTGATGCTGAGAGACTCAGGGCCCAAATCTTCCAATTAAATCCATAGGTTATAAGTCAGGAGAGAATTTAGCCTGGAAATGTCAAAGCAGAATGCCAATGTGAGTACTTGGTTCTTTCAAAAATTCAAGAATTCTTAGGGACAAATCATAAGAAGTTAGCATAACTTTTCATGGACAAATCCTACCTTCTATAGTGGAAAGGCTGATGTGGAACCGCATGATAACATTACAGCATGATGAGAACAGAGTATTTCCTAAACCTTCAGATTAACCACTTTCAACAAAAAAGAAATCCAATTTAATATGATCCACAAATTGTATTTTAAAGGATAGGAGAGCTGAGCATCACCTACACTAAATTAGTTAGAGTCTAGTAACTTCAAATAGCCATTTATGTCAAAAGAAAATCTTATCCACAAACTTTGCTCTTCCAGGAAGCTTGCATCTGGTTTGTAGTGACCACTAACTTCCAGTTGCTGTCTGTATTGCACAGTGAAAGACAGCATGAACCCCTGGTTCATCCTCCTGCCCCAAACTGAGATGTCTTAAAAGCAGTAAGTTCAAGGCCTTGACTAGTTCAGTTTCCAAGACTGGAGTTTCCATAACTTCTCTGGGCAACCTCTAGTACTCTTTGGTGAACTTCATGATGAAATATTCCTTCCCAATATCTAATTAAAATTCCTCTGGTTGCAGCTTGTGAGACTTATCTCTTTTCTTGTTTCTGACTCCTCTGAAAAAAGTCCAGCTCAACCACCCACAATAATCTTGAGTACCTTTATCTTATGATCACACGTAAAATGCATACAGACCCTCACAAGATGCATGCATTGGTCTTTGATATCTTCCACAAAGTTTTTCTATCAGAATGATTTCTCTTAACATGCATAAGACTAATATAAAATCCTACAAAGACTTGTATACGTGAAAAAATTCCCCTGCTTAAGCACTACATTCCTCTCTAAGGGATGAATAGCAAAGCTTAATAAATATCTCTGAAGGACGGTGGCTTCATTCAATCATATAATTTTCAATTTAATTACAAATTTAAAAATATTGGTAAAGTATAGAGTATGATTTAGGAAAATTTTATGATGAACATAAATTGTAGTATTATAGGGAAAAAACAATAGGAAACTAATCAATGGACACAAATACAATATAGAAGAAAATGCAAACTTCTGGAGTAGTTTATTATTTTAATCAGTTATTAATTTTGCTTGACATCATTGCATGTGGAAATATTAAATAATACTAGGCAAAGCTGACTGATCTATTAAACATAATGAAAAGCAGCTGGAAACAATCAAAGCATAGGCAGAAAGGTCATTGAAAAAATGAGACCATTTTTCTCAATACATAACAAACTGGCATCTTGACTCAATGATAGAGTAGAGAGATTTTTGTGCAAAAATGCTGATGTGAGTTGTGGTCAGCACTTGTCTGTACAATTTACATTGAGATTTGTGACACCTGCAGATGCCCTCAAACTCGATTCCACTCTTTATAAAGGGCTGCAGAGCTGCTGGCAAAGCATTCTTTTTCAAGGGACTTTTCCTCTGGAATGCTCTTCCTTGCCAAGGTCTAAAATAGCCATAAACTGTTGACATTCTGGATATGCTACAAGGTCCATCTGTGTGAGCTGACTGAGGCAGTAATGGGTGGGATATCTCGTGGGAAGGTGTGATGGAGGTGCACAGGTCTTATGACTAGGAATTAAATGGGGTGTTAGAGAGTGGGAGGACAGAAGTCTGCTGCTTTTTTTGGAAGCTTTATTTATTGCAGTCTCTGCATTATATTTTAAAATACATGCCAAGGTTGCTCAAAGTCTTAGGTGTCCTCTGGAGTGCTTATTTTGGATTAAAATCTAAATGAATGCTTATTCTATTCCTAGTGTTAATGATTCATTTTGTTTTCCAAATTTCTCAGAGACTTTCCATAAATTTAAATCTGAGCAGCAGACTGTTATTTTTCAGAATACATACACAATTAAATTAGTATGACTTTTTAAAGACTAAGATACTATGCAGAGTAAGAATGCAAGAATCAACCCAAATGATTTTGACAGTTGGAGCATGATGGTTTACAGCAACATTTTTTGTTGAAATGCCCATGTTACACAAAATGTATTACAATGGTAGCACTGGTTTGTTGTCAAGGGGAAAAAAATCCCCAAATGTAATGATTCTGGTTAAAAATGCAAATAAATAAACTGGGAATTTTACACATTCCAGGTTTGAATTAGATTAAATATCTCTAAGAATATTTTGATAACAATAGTCCCTTTATAACAAGGAAAATACAAAAAAAAATTGAGTTTCTATTGATTTCAATTTCAAAAGCATTCACATTTTCCTGTATTGAACTCTATGACTAAAATGCAAAGCATATGTCATTTTAATCACTGATCTTTAAGTAGTCCTTATATAGGTAGTCTACCCTAGCATCTGTTTACAAGACTAGCTAAAGTCCTACATACAAACTCAATTTAGCAGAACACAGTGATAAAGAGTTGCAGGTAACCAATATTAAAACAAAACAAACTGGTTTCTTACTGCATCTGTATAAGAATAGCCTTTTTATTTATAAGAATTGATTCTTTATTCATAGCTATTTGAGAGATTTCATGCAAAAACTTTCTCTTTTAACGCAAGAATCGCCTGAAATTCTGATTTTAGCACTGTCCCATACTAGGCATAAAAGATCATTCACATCTTATATATTCTTTTTGAGACTAAGTACATGATTAAACATTGTTTTCACTGGTAGCAGTAGGGATAGTAAACTGGGAAGAGTGATACTCCTAAAATCTTCCAATTTTTCTTAGTATTAAATCAACAACAAAAAAATCCAGCAGCTGAGATAACCGTGGTAAATCATCTACAGTAACTTTTTCAGAGTATAGTACTTTCAGATAAAAATTTAGTAACTTCAGTACCATAAAACACTAAGGTTGATCACACATGTGTTTGCTTTTTTTTTTTTACTTTTAGCAGAATGGGAAAAAAATTTAGTCAAAAACTCTTTCTATTCAAAGTATGTTAGTAGTAGATCTGATTAATAAAATATATGACTTTAGCGGCTGTTCCTCCTTTTCCATATTTTCATAAATTTCTCAATTCTTCAATTTTAATTTTTTTTAGAAGGAATTAAATAAAATTTGATATCTTCAGCTCTTATACTTATTGGGTGCAATTCATTGAAAAATTTGTTTGAAGGAACTTTTATTTTAATTATTAAACTAGAAATAGCTAGAAAATTCTTCAAGTTTAAAGAAAAATTAGTTGGAGAATCAAACAAAGATTTTTTTTAATAGATGCTCAATTTTTGTTTTATTTTCACTATTCTTATTCAGTTATAGACTGCTGAGAACAATTATAATTTCAGATAACACTGATACACCTATAATATCTTTTTGTAACGTCACATGTAGCAGTCACATAATAGATTTTAATGACATTATAAAAATTTGAAAGTTTCACAGTAGAAATTTATCGCAAAGTAAATTCTAAGATTTTTTAATGAAAAAAAAAATTGGTTTTAATTCCTTGCAAATTTTATGTTGATATTGCTGCATTCTGGATTTCTAAACATTAAATGCATATTCTTTCAAAACCTACAGAAAGCACATTCTGGTGGAACAAACATAAATTAACACATTTTCAAAGTTATCCAGCTATTCATACTGTTAAGTAAATTGATTCTCAGTCTTTGAAAACAATGCTTGGTAATGAATAAGCTCACGATAATTACCCTCTCCTTCTCTACATTCCTGTCTCTTCTTGATACTGTCTAATGTGAAACCAGACTGCTCCACAATGACTCTCATGCCCTTGTAGGAAGCTATAAAAGCATAACTTTTCATTGCAGGCAGCCACCAGCAGCAACAGCTCTTCAATTATGTCTAAATCCACTCAATCAAGATGAATTTAAAGTCTTCTTTGGGATTTTTTCCCTTTTTTGTATTTTTTTTCTGCACATCTTTTTTTACCACAAAATTGATCATTCTGCTCAAAGAATGCTATAGACTCCCACTGGAAATTGCCAAAACATCAGAAAGCAAAAGAAGGCTTTCCTCTCTGATTCCCTGTACCTGCTCTATAGGTTGCACTGAATTCTTGTTTCTACACCTTGAAGATCTTAATTTTATATCAAGTAGCCAAGAACATTCCAGTGTGCTGAGGCAGACAAACCCTCCGTGCCTGAGGTATGTCAGATACAATCAGCCTCAAGAAGCACTGAAGTAAAACACCAAGACCTTTTGAGGCTCATTCAAAAAGAGAGTCATTAGAACAGACACATTAATCAG
>NW_005054297.1:6869046-6888942 GCF_000277835.1 Geospiza fortis | reverse complement strand
ACCCCTCAATCTTGTCACCTGCAGAAACAAGGTACAGCTCTCACAGGACACTGCAAATTCTAATTCATACTGTGGAAAGACAACTATGTCTGATGTCTATCTGAGGCTTGGGCAAGACTTCAATACAAAAGAATTCTACACTTTCACTGTAGTATTTACAGTTCCATACGTCCATTATTCACACTGCACAAGCAAAAGCTGCATGTACACAACAATAGTATATTCCAACTGAGGTAACACGGAGATAACAAAAGGCTGTCTGGCAGCAAGTTTGAGGTCATTCTTTTAAAATCACTATTTTGGAATGTTGGGCTTTTTTTTATTAGGCTCATGGATCACCTGAACAACTATACATCAGTACCCTGATCCTCCCAACAAATTAAACAAATCCAAAGATAATAGTACAGACAAATAGCTGAAACCAAAGACACTTTTATAAATCAGATTTTACAGAGCACATTTTTCTGAGGAGAGAGCAAAACAGAAATGACATCTTTTGCATGACACACTGTATTCTATATTTCTTGGTTTTAATGTTCATCTTTGATATGCTGTAAGAAAAAGAAATAAGAGCTATTAAAATGATTCCTTTGCATGCTGAGTGACTTCAAAACACGGTGAAAAACACTTTAATAAACGATCATTTTTGCTTTGCTGACTCCCATGCTAGAATGAACCAGGGCCAAGACTGGCAGTCAGATTTCTTTGCTGCTGAACACTCTGCAAAAGACAAGCCAATTATGCTCTGGCCTCTCTCTTCTGTCAATAACTCAGCTTTACTAGCACTCCCATTATTTTGGATTTTCTTTCATAAAACATGATGCTGAAAAGTAGTGGAGAAAAAAATGTGGAAAGGGTTTTGTATACAAAAAAGTATTACAAAAATCTGGATTTCTAAATACCCTCATGCTTCTTCCTTGGTACTTACAAATTAAATAAAACTGCAAATTGAAATGTGTAAGCTGTTTGTTTGTTTGTTTAACATAAAGCAAATTACATACTTTAAATTCAAATGCATGTAAGTATGCAGATTATGCACATATACACATTGCTGCACTTTTTTTTTTTCATTTTATGAATGCATTCTCTAAAGGCAGCAGTTCCTTATTTTTAGGACTAGAAATAATTAATGATTTCAGAATAATAGCATCTTCCTAACTCAAGCCATAAATCTGCTTATTAGATGATTTGGACTTTATTTCATGTACAATAAGAACCCAAATATTTAGGTTAAAAATTATTTACAAACAGTATCTCTTAAAAAATAATCATTTTCTGGGTTCAATATCAGTAATTAGAACACATCTCATTTTGCTTCCTATATAAGTGCCATTCAACTTATTTACTCCTGATGAAAGATATAGCTCAGCAGAAATTAACCTGTAAAAGGTGAAAAATTCTGAATAGAAACTATCTACACACAAAAAGTAGGAAATTAAAGGAAATACTTCCATTATCAGAACTTCTTTTTTGAAAGCATAGACAATATACACAGTGCAGACACATCCAGAATGCAGGAATATCTAATTTCAAGTTGTGAGCTACTTAAAATTCTAAAGCTTCAAGTGGAAATTATGCAGAGAATTGCAAGGTGTGAAACAGACTGTTAATCTATTATGTAAATGATGCAATATTTAGGGTAATGTAGAAAAGTATCTCCTGGTTAGATCTTATTGTTCTGAGTTTCCTAAAAATATGAAGAACATCACAATATCTGCTTCACACTTTTGGGCAGAAGGGCAAATTTTCCTTTTTGGAAGGTCAATACAGCTAAATGCAAAAAGAAAATAACGGATTGATGAGTTGGACCCCCATAGCATTCAGAAAATTTAAATGGAAAATTATCTTGCTAATTCTAAATGTGGCATTACAAGCCTATCATCTGAAATTTTTGCCTGCAACTAATGGGGGTTTGTAAACCTTTGGTTAGAGATGCATCTGTACAGGAGAATTTTGTGTAGATGAATGTCACCATTACTCATGTTAGTATAAGAATATTAAAAAATTGAATGTACTAGAAAGCAAAGTAGTTTCTCTTGTGTAGAAAAATTTTTATACAATTCTCATTTTATTTATTCATATGTAACAGATACTGAAGATAAAACTCATCTAACTAACAGACTAACAGTTTCTTTAATTGCTAGTTTTAATAAAATTATTTAAATAACTAAAATTTTACTGGATTTATCATTCCTTTTTTCTAAATCCTACCTTTCTGACTTTTTTACCCCTGTAGAACTATATGTGCAATTTAAACAAAAAAAAAAAGGCAGAACCTTGCAACCATTATCATATCATCTAAATGGGTGGACATACAAGAACCATCTATTAGCCTGTGTAGATATATGATTATGCATGTATCTATTTATCTATATATATATCCTATAAATAACTTAACATCAGTGGAGCAACTGTCACACCAGCAAGCATGTGAAACCTAGAGCCAAATGAAATACAGAAAGTCCATTTTTTTCAGCTTTTGTTATGTTTTGTATTTAAAAAATAAAAAGAAGAAACATAAATAATAAACATGGTGGTACATATTAATGTGCACATTTAAGTAGCAGTGGTAAATTTCTATGAAGTGTTTTACTCTGGAAAAAATTTTTTGTTTTGTTATCAGAACTAGAGAAATTTATCAGATGACTGAGTGAAGGCAGAAGAGCAGTTGTCACTTAGTAATTAAGTTTGAGAATATCCAATGCATCCTCCTTCTCCAGGAAGACTGTGCTTTAGCAATCTGAGAAGACAGTATGTAGGACTAATGGACCTGTGAATAGTAACATAAAGCTGGAGATAAAATATTCATTTCTATGTAAGACAAGTCTTAATCATTTCTGATTCAGGTGAATCTACTTTATCCCAGGAACAAGTTAATACACTGTGTACTGTCAGCTTTGCAGAAATAACTGGGGGCCCTTAAAGTTCTGTTGGGGTTCCCTGACTTGGACAGTCATCTGTGTTGTCATTATATTGCAAGAGTTCTATTGCCATTACATTGCAAGGGCTCCACAATGCTGGAGTTTCACACCTCCTTGATGTTTCTCGTAGGCAACTCCTCTAAGCACTGACTCTTCCTTGTCCTTGCAGTAACCAACCAACTCCAGCTCCCCTCAAGCAACCAATCCACTCTTTTATAACACTCTTCTTATTGGCTACACCTGTGGCTTGTTAAAATCAGGCCAGTTCCCAATCTCTAATAGCTGGCTCAGCTGCAACTCTTTAGGGGGTAAGATTACTATACTATCTTTATTTACTTATATTCTTTCCCCCTACAATCTCTGCTTGGGTCATGCTGGATCCATGTACTTACATATTCACTATGTGTAAACTGGCTACAAATATTATTCCTAGTTCCAGTTTCAAAAGCTTTTCTGTTGCTACAGCTTTTGTCTCTGTCTTCCCTTCAGTGAAGGTAGGACTTGAGGCCCCCCACTGATTTAGGCCCTTAGGACCAGTGTTGGTTCCTAAAATATCTCAATAAAGTATTTCTCTCTAGTGGTTCAATATGGTGAACATATTTCACTGCTTTTCCCAACGAAAGAAATAATTTGACACCTAAAATACAATACATGCCCACTTTCTGGGCTTACACTAGGCTCCACTAATGCATAATTTCTTCAGCTTTGGTCTACAGAGAACTGGTAGTTCAGGGAGCAACAGTCTACTAAACAGGTGCAGTGAAAAATAAATAAATAAATCCAGACACATATCCTCCTACACACTTGGAAGGCATGAGTTGGTAGCTGCCAGAAAGTATTATGGGAAAGCAGGTCCCAGCTTCTGTTGGAGCCTCCCTGCAGGCAGTTAGCTCCATTTTAGTGCATGTTCACAGCTATACAAGTCCAAGAGACTTGCTCATACAGACTCTGGATCTATATAATTATTTTCTGTAAAGGTTATCAAATCCTAGCTGACACAAAAAGGCTTTTCAAGTATATTACACACAGTGTTTGCATATACAATCCTTGAATTTAATGGCCTTTTTCCCTGAACTTCAGCACTAATAGTTTCTAGATCTCATGCTGTGCCCTGGGTGTAGGACCTTACAGACTATACCAGTATGCCCTTTTGACCAAGAGACACACGATAGATAGTCAGTGGTCAAAGAGGAGGCTGATACTTCACAGGTAGGCAGTAACAACAGTGCCTCAGAGTTTTTCTTGGAAGCTCCTGTGCAGAATGGAATTTTCTGAGCATCAGGGTGATCCCAGAATAGTTGTTAATGTCATTTTAATGAGAAGTTGCTGATCAACTGTCTTGATTCAGACTACCCTGATTCAGTACAGGTCTCCCACTCCTGACATGAGTCCTATGAGGAAGCCATGTTTGAATTAGTTTAAGCTGTATATCTCACAGCTGCAGTTCACATAGTCTTGCTGTCAACCTTAATTCCGTAACCCAGTCATGTTAAGCATGGCTAACTTAATTTCACCCTAATTTCAGCTTGATTTAGATGTTAATGTGGGATTCAGGGTCTCTCTTTGAGACATACTGTATATCCAGAAGAATAGAGACAATAATAAATAGGTTGAATTTTTGGGGGCTAGTTTAATTTTAAGTGTAATATAAAGTGGTTAATAGTTCTAGTTTTGTGGTTTCCACAAGAAGCAAATCAACTTTCAGGAAAAAATTAGGGAAATATGTCTTGGTAAGGCCCTGACATCAGAAACACAGTATGAAGAAATATACATTGGTTCATCAGATAATCTTCACATGCAAAATGGGATGGCAGAAAACAAATGCATTTAATTATCTTTTATAATTCAGAAAATCTCTGAAATAGAACTTGTTTACTTTTTAGACACAAAAATGCTGTGGTGAAAACGTCTTTAAACATTGCCAAATCCTATGAAGACCTATTCAAACTGGTCCATTTCTTGGCTTCAGACACTTCATACATAAGCTGCAATGTCATAGTCATACAGGTGTTCTCCAAATGGATATTAATTTTGAAGTGATATATTACACAATATATTTCTTTGTAGCTGATCATCCCATGTAAATGAAGCATATGACTTTTATGAAACAGGCGCACAAATTTTAATGTGACAGTGATCTATCTTTCCTTGTGGTGCATGCGGGTTCATGTGTAAAACATGAAAAAACAGCTGGATGCTAAAGAAAGACAGCCCTCAAGGCTAAAAATGTAAAACATTTTACAAAATATAAGTTAGGAATGTACTGATATGTTTATATGGTAAATTCTTCAAAGGGAGTTTTCCTTATTGCATCTATACAGTGCCATTCTTCAGAAACAGAAGGACTGAGCCTGATCACAGCTAAAATTATTAGCGCTAGTGGGAGATGTCGATGAGGCAAAGCAACATGCTCATATAAGACATGAGTGTAGGAATTACAAAATGGGTCCTTAGGCTTTCACATACAAAAAAGGGCTTTACTGTGCCATGTAAGAACAGCCCTGTCTGTATGGCATTGTGGTGATGCAAGAGGCTTTAAGTTCAGGAAGTATTTTACTTATGGAACAACATTTTTAGAAGTAAAATAGCCAACTGGAAAGCACCCACTCTGGGGGAGCTTAGCTGCCTTCTCTTATGTTCACTGCAGCAAATCCTACCAGCTCCAAAGAAGCTGCAGCAAGAGCATCACACCCACTGGGAGAAGCTCACATCAAAATCTTCTACAATGCTGGAGGTGGTGTCTTGCTAAAAATAAAGGTAACTGTACAATGACACTCTTGAGGTTCTATTGGAATAGGGTTTGAAAGGAAGACAAATATGTCAAAAAAAAGATGTTTATATTCAAATCAATAATGACAATGATGGTGTTTACATTGAAAAAGTTTAAAAATAGACTGCACATAGGATTTTTTTGACATGTAAAGAACTTGCACTAGGAAATGCTGAATATTACTTCATTTGTCTTTTGTATCAAAGGCAAAATTAAGTATGAAAAATTTCAAAGCTTTTGTTTTTCATTACAATATCTGTACCTTCTAAATGTCTGTGCTATTCTACACCTTATTAGCAATCCTAATGAAGTAAAAATGTTTATGTTTTCCATTTTTATGCCTATCACAACTATACAGCATAGCTGATATAATAATTTTAATAAGTATCCACATTTTCCTTCTCACAAGTTCATCACCAATTAGTGAATTTAAAGGATTTTTCCCAACATTTCTTTTTATCAAACTATTCAGTGCAGCAAGCTAGTGTCATATTTAAATGTGGAGCAATTTTATTGCAATCTCAGTGGTATCTGCCTGTCAGCAAAAGGGTGGCGTAATGGATTGTAATCATTTTTGCACAGAGTAAGGACAGGTCTAGCAGAAAATATTTAATTCTAGGTGATAGCTCCTGCAGAGTCAGTAAAGGGCACATGCTAATAAGGAAGCTGCAGAAAGGCACTGGTGATGACATGCTCCCTGAAAACAGCAAGCTCAGCAGATACAGTGCAGCTAATAGAACCATTACTGCCTCATGTCAAGCTATGAAAAATACCAAAGGACAGAGTCATCACAGTGAAGGAAAAAACAAAGCTCTTGTATATTATGGTTGGAAATGCTTTATAGGCAGAACAATGTTAGGATAACAGTGTTATCAAATGCATGAATAAAAATATGGCAAAAAGCTTGCTCAGTAGAAAGAGCAATTTCCTCATTGTAATTCACTGTATATTCCACATGTTGTAGCTGTACCACTCATTGTATTAATTTTCACTTTGGAACTCATTTCCCACTAAGGTATCTGTTGTCTTCTGCTGATGGCAGCAAGTTTGCTTTAGCTTTTCTCTTTTAAACTTCAGTTTATGATAGAGACCACAAGTAAAACATAAAGTACTGCAAAAGAAGATGAATACAAGGAAGAAAAGCATCCAGATGCTTTTACAGAGAATTAATTTTCCAGACTCTGATTAAAGGCTTCTGTTACCACTGGCAAAGTGTTGATCAGCTTCTCTCCTAAAACTGGGAGTCTGTCCAGAACAACTAAGACTTTGAAATCTTCAGAAGCACTAAGATTACGAAACCTTCATAGCATGCCTGTGTTACAGCAAGAAGCACTCTAGCTGGTCACATTGTACACAGATAAAAATCTGTTTCCATCTGACATAGCATTTGCAGTTTAAAATTTTGCTTACCAAAATTTTATCACTAATTCCAGATAGGAATAAAATGCCAAATATAATCAATGAGGTATGTATAAGTATTTAGATCTACATCATCATCTAAAAACCTACTGCAAAATAAAATTTTAGTAGACATTTTCCTAACATATTTTTCAAAGCAAAGTATTGCTCTTAATTCTGCACAAAGACATAAAGTGTGTCTTAATCTACCAGAGAGAATATTGCATTTGCATATTAGTTGGTTTTAAGGACAAAAACCCATTGAGGTCCCTCTCCCTCATTCTGGTCTGTGAATATGAGTTTGACTCTGAGCTGAGTCACTACCTAAGGAAAAAACAAGCTGACAAATGCCAGACACAAGAGTAGCTATCTAACTTTGCACTCTTTGAAATTGCAGTGCTGCTAATGGGATCTTTGTTTTACTACCAAAGGGCTTAATTAGTTGGGATTGTTAGTGAAATGTGTCTAATAAAAAGCCTACTAAATCTATGGAGTCTTTCTATTGGCTTCCATTAATGCTGACTTTCAGAACAGTGTTCATTTGATGAGTCAAATCTATAGCACCAAATCTTGGAAATCAGGTTAGAGTGGGTTTCTGAAGTATTAATTTTATGTCCTTAATACCAAAAAATTGACAGCTTTATTATTAAATGAAGAAATGTTTCAAAGTACATTTTTGTATAATTTTCCATTATACTGTTCTCTTAATTTGCTACTTAATACGAACTGAACATCAGAGGCCAGCTCAGAAACGTCAGAAACCTCATAAGTAGTCCTCTGGAACATGCAGTTTATGATCCCCATTCTTCCTCTTCTCTTTACACTATTAATCGAGTGTTTCAGTGGGATATCCCTGAATAATGTAGCTTTTTGCAGTTCCTGCCCTGCTTCAAACTATCAAAAACACAGAACCACTACAAGAAATAAGTTAATTAGAAATTATTCTCTGTTCATTAGTGTGTGTCATTCATCATAAAGATTAATTGTATTAGGAAACAATAATTACACCTGAATCTCATTTATAAGGAAGATGAGGGCAAGTGCATTTTCAAAGAGCTCAGTCACTTGTATTCATGGGCATTCTTTACCACTTAGACATTTTTGAGCTAAGTAAGCCTCAAGTAATTAGTTTCAACCTGGCTCAGATTACCAAATCATTGAAATCAAAGGCTTGTGTAGTAAGAAACAACATATAATTCACTCACTTAGTGATTTGAATTGCTATAAAGGTCTCTTTTAGAACTTGAGAGGAACACTGCAAACCATGGTCACATGAGAAATCTTTTTTTTTTTGACATGAATAGACCCATTAAGTCAATGGGGGTAGTCATGTGAACAGAGACTCATGTCAAAAACCACTGATGCTGAGAATGCACTCTTTTGTGTTTTCTTTCATTTGTATGGATAAGCAAGGAAGGGTGCATAAGGAGTACTATGTGGAATATTATGCTCTTATTCAGTATTCTAACCATATTTCACAATATTCACAATATTTCACATATTTCACAATACTTCCTATTGAAAAAACTATGGCATGCTATACTCTTACTCACTTTGTCCTTCAATCTTTAAAGTAGTATTAGAACAGTAGATGCTTTCAACTCCAGACATGATTGTAATAACACAGTAATTAACAGATTCTGTACAGGTATCATTTCATCCTTTGAAGTTTCCTATTGAAGTTTTTTCATTGAAAAAAAGCTTTATTAAGATTTTGTTAATCAATATTGTTTTCTCAATAATTCTCATGTTTCTACAGGGACTGGTCTACTTATGCATTTTTGAGTAAGGGTATGATCCAGCACAGGTCAGAGAAAAGGAAGGTGTATTAAACAATTTAGGTTTTTTCCTTGTTTGTGTCAACTAAAGAGAAAATAGAGAAGCCAGAGAACATTAGAAATGTACTGCTCTCCCCATCATTGCCACATCAAATATTCTCTTAATTGGACAGATTCCTGTTATAACTCTGCTATATATACAGGCTAAACAATGTTACTGCCATCTGCCAAAAGGTAGCATTAAGACAGCATGCCTTGTGTACTCCAGCTTGTGGCTCCAGTAAGAAAGTAGGAGAGGTTGCCATCTGTTTGTGTTCGTCATTTTCTGCATGTAGATTACATAGCAAGACTGTAGAGGAGATCTTGCCACCTCTGGAAAATATTGCCAGGCTATAAAAATGGCTCTGATGATTTACTGCCACTTCTGCAATACCAGCGGCTGTATACAGGGAACAAGCCTCACCCTCTGCAAGGTACCAGAGTCCTTCACTGAGGTTTAACTGGAGCTTCAGTATGCTACTGACTTCTACAATTACATGCCTCACCTAAAGACAAGCAATTTGAAAAGATCTTCATGCTCTGTTTTACTAATACAGCTGTGCTGTTCTGTTGTCCAGGCCAAGGGATTATTTAGGAAATAGGCTGTAAAGCTATCTAGGTTGCTTAGAAGCAATGAGAAAATTTTAAAAGAGATTTTCTTAAATATATTATATTAAATATATTCATGCATACATCTTCACAACAGAAATTCTATCTTTCTTGTTTTCTGAATAGATTTGGAAAAAAAAGGAAAGAATAAGGAAGTGGTTTTAATTAAAAAGAGACCTATTGTATTATCAATCTCTAGATGAATTGAATCAGGGGAAGTAATTTATCATCATTTTAAGCTAGTCACTGGGAAACTATGTTCAGGGCTCCATTTCAATTCAGCCTTTAGATTAGGCCAAAGGAGTGTGAAAAATTATATATTATCAGAAATAAAAAAAAATTACTACTGTACTGCAGAGAGCAGAACTCTGTTTCTGAGGATGCACTGGCCTCTTCTGAAGTGCACCTTCATGGTGTGAGCTCTTCTGTCAGAGAGGTGCTGTGACACAGTTGTGGGTGAAGATTCTCCTTCCTGATAAAACACTCTGGTTTTGTTTATACTCAAAGCTTGACCCCTTTAATAATACTTATGTACTTAATGTCATGCTTACCTAGAGTGTAGATGCAAATATACTAGTATTAGAAACCGATCTAGTTCAGGTTTCCTTACAGGGAAAGGAAAGGGACAATACCTTTTGATGCGAATCACAAAGCAATTACTGCAAGCTGATATAACTGCACGCATGTTAATGCTATACAACTCCATTGGGAAAAAACATCATGCTCTTATATAAAATAATTTAACTGACATAAAATCTGTATAAAAATCAGTAAATATCCACCCTCCATGAAGATTTGAAACATAGATAAGGCCATCACAGTGTTATCTTCATTTTCAAACTTTGCAGCCATAGAGAAGGCTCACAATAAAGCCTGTTGTTAAGACTTTACGGTTGTCATATTGCATTGTGTTATTATAACATTAAATCATTACTACAATGAGACAGATGAGAAAGAACTGGAAATAGTCCCTCAAGACAGTTAAAATGCACAAACTTCACTTTTCATTCCATGGGAAGAGAATCTCCCCTGCTTTCCTGAAAATAGTGTTTCAATCACAGTTGCTAAAGAGTCGCAAACAGCTGCTTCCTTCCGTATGTACATGAAAGAAAAAAAGCACTTCAGAGCAAGGGCCACAAGAACAAATGTCATGATGGAAATACTCTCACCATTATGAAGTAGCTTGGAGAGTAAATAGGTCTTAACTGAATTAGTTGAAAATAGTTGTCATCCCTGTCTCATTATGTGTCGTAAAAATAACAATGAACTTGTTAACCTATCAGAGTATTTATCTTTCATGTTATTGGAAATGCTGTCAGAAAAAAAAATACCCAAATAATTTAGATAAACACATTTTGATTATATTTTTACTATTCTGTTTTCTCTGTTTTCATGAGGGTTCATTCCAAGTTAGCTCATTCAAAATGCTTGAAACCACCTGATTGCTTTGTTTGATGCAGGCATAATATTCTCCAAAATTAAACCTGAGTATTTATGCAAATCTGGTCATGTTATAATCCTGTTTTGTAGACACATATGGAAAATAGAGAATTACAGGGCTAACTGAATAACCATCAAAGATGCAGTCGATGTACAAAAGAAAGTGCAGTCTATGAAAGTGAAATGAAGATTTGGCATTTAAGGCATAAGAAGCCAAAACCCCTCAATCTTCATCCAATTGACCTTGGGAATTAATAAAAATACAAGGCATATACAGGCATGCTTAGTGATGCACTTCTGAGTAAATATGTCCTTACATGTCCTTGTCACTGTGTTGCCTATGAATACTTCATTTTTACTTGAACAGTGATGAATGAAGGAGGAGGTAACTAACACCACAGGATTGCTGACTGGCCTGCAATCTTTCAAACTGCATACTGGAACACCATCCCAGTGTAGAGAACTGCACATTGCTCTGCAACACTAAAAGCAGGGTGTATCAAGTGGACCTATAGCTGCACAAACCACTGCAGATGATGGTATCTGAGAGGGAATGTACTCATGAAGAATCATCCAGTGGCCAAAATTAGTCAGGAAATCCCTCTGACATAGTGAAGTACAGTGACAAGTGAAGATGAAATGAAAACTTTCAGGGTTCATATAAAGAATTTTACCAAAAAAAAGTACACAGTATTTCCCTCTGTATTTGTCCATCATGTTATTTATCAGTGAAAATTTTCTCTAATTTTTATGATTTGCCTTTGAAAAGAAAGACTTTGTAACCCACATTGAACCTATTTATTCATAGAATGTAACTTATTTCTTCAGTTACTTTGGGTACATGAAATTTGCAGATGAATAATTTCATTTGTCCTTATTAAAAAAGGCACAGAATTCTATTTTTGTCTATTTAAACTACATTTGAACAAGAGGATACTCTTATATTACCATAAAACATAAGCATTTAATTTCTCTCATACTCCGTTTCCACATCATCATCAGGCTGACACAATTCCAAATCTATACCACTAAATTGATATCCTAACAAATGAACTTGATCTATCATTCCATGGAAATCAGTAACAATGATGGCAAAATGTTAATCTAATGGGTATATATTACTGAAGGAAGTTGCCCTTACCCATGAAACGTTCTTTAAAAACAAGGTTTTGAGGTCAGAGATTGATCTGCTATGCTGAAGTGTACAATTGGGCTATACAGAGTTTGAAATAATGTTTATGGTGAAAGCCAATGATTTTTGAAGACAGGTGTATTAACTGGTGTATAATCAATGTATGGTTTACATTTAAAAATTCCATTTTAAACTGCCAGTTATAAAAATTCTTAAACCTACAGTTACATACTCTCCATGATGCTACACTTGACTCCCTTTTGGAATTCATAGGGATGAGGCAAGCCAAGAGCAGAAAAAAAAAAATATTCTCTTTTAGAAAAGTTAGTTGTAAGGGTGAAATCTATAGCTAGGTCTTAAAAGAAATCATAAATACAAAGAAAAAATTAAGATCTTACAAACTAAAAATGAGTGAAATTCCTATCATGAACTATTCCTTTGTATTACTGATTCGTTTTACAAGGCAATTCAGTCAGATTTCCAATCTCCAACAAAATAATATAAAAGACATTTTTACTGCTAAGAGTTGAATTATCATTCCAATTAGAACTCATTTTCAATGGATATTGATGTGTTGCTATATTAAAAGATTCATTAGAAGTCTTCCAGTCAAAATGTGTATACTTTTACATTTTTTAACACATATTAGGTGGAGTTCCATATTGTAAACCAGAGGCTGATGTATTTTCCATTATATAAAAATCTGTGTTATTCTCCCTCTCATAACCTATCCATTTACTAGGGCAGAAATGAATAATTTTCAATAGAATTCATAAACTATTGAATTAACTTAATTCAATTCTGGACCTTAAGTGCAGTCGGAATTGATTCACACTTGTTCACATGCAACTTTGATTTATAGAAACCAAACCACACCCTCTAATATCTTTTTGTAATGACCCGAAAAACATCTAGACTCTTTAAACTGAATGGAGCTCTGCATATACAGCCTAATAATGACATCTGTTTTAGTTGAATAACTTCTTCAGGAAAGACCACTACACACATTTATGGAGCATAAAGAATCCCTGTTTTAAGGTTACTACAAGACACACTGGGGGAAAAGAAAACCCCAGCTATTAGAAAACTAGAAAAATTTGTCTTAGGAGGTTCATTTAATGTTTTGGATCTTTTGATTTTTCTAATCCATATCAGTTTTTAGTGATAAATTTATTAGAAAAAATATATATTCAGTCATGGTCCTTATTTCTCAGTGTCAAATGTCTTCATTACACACAAGGCACTTGGTTTTAACATGCCTACAATAAAAGCTGCTGGTCTATGACAGAATACTTCAGATTCAAGAAAAATGGTAAAGGTGAGCTCATTGAATTTTTCACTGAATGAAAGAATTAGGCAGAATAGGGAAGTAACAGGCATTTAAACACAGGTGTTAAAATGTGTTCTAAACTTGTACGTGAAAAAGTAGATTGACAAATTGTACTCTAATTCCTTTTATTCATGTGTCTGTAAAATATAAACTAATGTTCTCTTGGAATAGTATGCTTTATACAACTCTCTTCAGCTGTGTACAGGTGTTCCACATTCATCTGTAAATAAAAGATATTTCTTGTTTTGACTATTTTGGCTGTGTCCACTACAATCCAGACAGAATACAACAGTGTGCATGTGATGTATTGACATTGAAAAAGGCTAACAAGTCTATTATTTCAATATTAAATTTTATTATTTAAATAAGAAAGCAAGATTTTAATGTGAAATTTAAAAATATTTCTATAGATTTAAATCTATATAGTTTTGTAATAATTCTTTTTGCATAAATGAGTGGAGTATCAGGTATTTAGGATTCATGTTTGTTTGTCTGTTAGTAGAATCCTGACAGCTAGAAATCTGCATATTAACTAGTGAATGTCATCTCACCCACTTGAGAAGATGAAAATTAAACCTATATAGTTGTTTATTTAAAATACCTTCCACACCCCCTAAACACCTTCTATATTCAAAAGGTTTTTGCTGAAATCCTACTAAAAGATGTCAAAAGATCTTGTTGAACCTGCTCCTTGAATATCAAGTAAATATGACATGCACTGAAGATTTCAAAAACATTAAATACAAGATAAGGAAAGAAAAGTAAAAAAAGAATTTAAAGCATAATGAGGAAGAAGATTCAAAATAACTAAAAACCAGCTGAAAAATATGTTCATAATTCTTATTTATTCCTAGTGATTCTTAAGTCTAGTTATTATACGGGTGGGTAATTTTATAGATATATTCTGAAATTACTTTATTTCATTTTAATTTATGTAAAATTTTTTTGTTTAACTTTTCAAACCTGAAAAGCATTTTTTAGCTTTCTGAAGAGAACTCAACAAAATTCCTAAGAAAATAAGAATCCATGACAAAAAGGTTTTTAAAGTTACTGAAACATATGTATTATATATTTTACAGAAACTATTCATAAACAGTCTACAAATAATTTTTAGCATAAACATGTATTTTGAAAACAAATTTTATCTACTGAAAACATGCCTCACCTTCACATTGAGAAAAGAAAAACAAACAAACAAACAAAAACCAAAACAAAACCATTTCTACCATGATAAAGATAAGCAACTGCAAGGTATCTGCTTTTAAATAAAAGCCTAAAAATTTAAAAGAAAAAAAAAGCTGAGCAAAAGACACTGTAGAAAAAGTAAAAATTTTTTATTATTATTATTGTTATTATCAGAGAAGAAGGGACAGACTAGATGAAAATTCAACTGCATTTCAAACAGGAGCAGGAAGGAAGAACTGGTACTCTAAGATTTTATTTTCTTCAAGTTACTGAGTCAGAGAAAGCTGCAAGAGGACAAATGTATACACCAAAAACCATATTCTCAGTATATTTAAAAAAAATAATTGATTTTTTTCATTGTTGAATCCTTTCCAATGTTTCAGTGATTCGTGATTTCCTTGAGATCAAGATGTGCCCTAAACCTCATTAAGCATCATTGTTTATACTTTGATATAATATCTGCATGTCTATTGCTATAGAACTATACACCTCGAACCAGTACTGAAATGTATGTTGTTAGTCTGCAGGTTATATTCTTTAGAAGATCTTGAAGATTTTCCCCTGTCATTTAATGAAAAAAATCAATTGCATTCTATTACATTCTAATTGCAGGCAATATGTTAAATGATCTCACATTTTAATGCCAGCCCCATGGAAAAAAAGTTCTTCACCCAACATTTACTTAATGCTTGAAAGGCAAAATTATTTACATTGCAGGATATACTTATCAATATAAAGCAGGTTTTCTGCTTTCATAACACTGCAATTAGTTTTCATTATTTTGCTTGCTTTTGTGAACCTTTCATTATTAGTTTATTATTTATAATCGTCTTTTTCATTTCCTAATCAAAAGTATGATTAAATTTATAACAGGATAATTTTGTATGGGAAGGGTTACTAAATTTGAGAAAACAGGTAAATCATCTCCTTGCTAATCCATGAAAAGTCTATAAGGCAAATAACAGGGACTCAGTATTGCACATGTACTAAATTCACAGAAAGTGAACAGCCACATGGAAGCCAACTGAGCTATACATGGATTTAAACATACAATGCAGTACCCAAGGAGGTAAGGATCTGATAAGTAGAAAATGAGCTTTAATGACATTGTCCTTAAGATAGCAAGTGGGTCTCATACTGTTGAAGCCAAGTCAATGGAAAAGACATAAATCCAAAAGACCAAGAGGGAACTTTGCTGACACAGCTATATTTTATTGCTTTCAATGAAAGTCTTTAAAAAAAATTCTTTTTTTTTTAAATCTAATTTATTAGTCATTTTATCTTGGATTATCTCAATCCCAAATGAAGTACCATAACTAGTTCTTTCAGCTTCTAAAGTTGTCTTTCAATTACTCATTACTGAGAAGAGCAGTGATTGTTTCAGATCTGTAAGCAGAGTAGAGTAGAACTAATAACACAGTAAAAGAAACATGAATGACAATTTTGTTTACCTAGACACAGCTTATTTTACAGGCCTGCTCCTCTCTAGGTGAATCTAAATGTCTGCTTAAAGTCAGTGAAGATCACATTATCTAACAACAGCTGCCTGTGTGTTCTTGCTTTATGGACTCTTAAGGAAAAGATTCTGCATTTCATCTTGGTGTCAGCAGAAGTATTAACAACCAGATGCATATACATCATTGGCAATGTAATACTTTAAAGACTTTAACTTATATGAAAACCCTAGAATAAATGCAGTATAAAAAAGCTTATAATACTTCAGAGAATTATAGAAATTTTCACACAGAAAATGATTTTAAGGAATCTTAATGATGAATTTTATAATTATTAATATTAATATTTTATTGAAATATTCTGTAATAATTAAGAGCACCATCATGGTACTTTGTCATATGACAAAATGTCAGTATACACACCCTCTCTCTATCCTGAAAATCCCATTACATGCTGAAAAGTGGTGTATTTGACATTGATGGTGTACAGGATGGAAACTATAACTGACACTAAGATCTATATTCTCAACAAATGCTCAGACAGTAACAGACTTTGGGGGGAAAAATGGGCAAAAGAAAATAAGACCTAATTACAAACAATATTAACTTTTATAAAAGAACTATGGTTTTTGTAACTCTTGGAAAAGCAGCAGAAGACAACTGCATTTACATAGCCTGTCACAGAAAGGATTACCTCAGTTCTAGGGAAGTCAAACATCCAAAGTACTGCACAGTGTCATTATTCAGCAGCAGAACAAGTCTTGATTTAGGGCAAGAACTGTCAGCCTTCCTAAGAGCAGGGAAGATTGCCACCAGCTGAAAGAGGCCCAACACGGCGATCCCTTCAGGTCACAGTGTGTTGTTTCATTGTGCAGATTGCATGAAGAATTTCAAATGTCTTATGACAGGGGTACCCTGATCTTCATTCTTTGTAAAATGAGATGTGTAGGACATCATTTGAACAAAAGTGTGGGCAAGGAGAAGGATATTGCCACTCTGAAAAAGTGTCTGCAATAGAGTGAAACAACACACCAATTTTAGAGAAAACAGGTCCTACATGACAAGTTGGCTGCAAATGCCTGTCAAGAAAGTACTGAAAAGGTATTTGTGATTCCTTCACAGTGCCCATATATGCATGATGAAAATTTTACTAGTTAACTACAACTGAAAAAGCAAATTGGATCCATCTTAAATGCTTTTATTCCTGTTCCTCTGTCCACATAATCACTCTGTAGGTAAAGTTACCACTTCATTCTAAATGTCTGATCAAGGTTTTGGCCTTCCTTTGGACTTGATCCAACAGTTGAATATCCTTCCAGTACAGGGGTCATCAGAGCTGGACTCAGTATTCCAGGTGGGGTTTCACCAGAGCAAAATAGAGGAGCAGAATCACGAATTTTGTTAGATTGCATCAGCAGCCTTGGCCGAAGTGGTTCAGTGACTTATTCAGTGTCCTAAAGTGCTCTCAAACTCTTTGTTACTATCTCTTCTCCTGTTGCAATATTGACTTATGAAACATAAGTTGAACAAAGGTAAAAGCACACGTAGCACTGCTGCCACAGTGGACACTCATGCCAAAATATGATGCATACTCTGTTACTCAAACTTACATATCCATGCAGAATAGAAGCATAGATCGCATTTTAAGTATTTGCTAAACACTTGATTAACTCCAGCCATACTAGAATACACAGACAAAGTCAAAACAAAGGTAGCCCAGTGTGTGTCACATATATTTTCTGCACCATTAAAATAGATGTATTACGAAAGCAAAGTAGATAGGAGTATGGGCAATGTAACATAGCCCCATAACAGCATTACTGAAAGAAAATATGCATAAAGAAAAGACCAATGAAATAACTTTAAAAACAAAATTTAAAAGAATGTCAATTTTTAAGTTTAGAAAGGCAATTAAGGCTAGATCAGAAGGAAAAATGCAAGCAGGCTGCTTCACAGAACTATGCAAAAGAACATATTTTCACACCAGCAGGCATGATTGGAGGAAGGATGGGGCAGGTGGTGAAGGAACTGGATGAGAAGCAAAGCAAATTAAGATAGATGAATATTTGAAAAGCTTTTAAAATATTTGGAATTTGAATGGGAATCAGTGGAAAAGCATGAGCATCCAGCTGCCATTTCCATACTGGTAATTAATGAATTTTAGTGGTTATTACTGATGTTTGTGGAATACAGAAAGCTTTTGTCAAAATTTGGATTCAGAAATCAAATTCTTAAGATAGTATGAACCAGGAAAGAGGTAAAGCAGTATTTCCAAAGTATATATATATATGAGAAATGGAACAACTCTGGTGAAAATATGGCTGTAATGACAGAATATATGAGGAATAATTCAGTTCGGGGTCGTACAATATATGATATATTCTGATATCATACCAGCATAAATTTTGAGCCAGAAGGGATTTAGGGCTGCTAGACCCTCTTTGCCAAATAGTAAAAATTTCCCCTTGTGTATTTGAATTACTGTGAGCATGGAAGACTTTCAGCCTAACGTGAACAAACATAAGGGTGTCCAGTTCAAAAACATATGGAATTAACTTTATATTATTAAGATACCTGTCCTAATTTTGGAAAAAAGGGAATTCATTTAAACAGTTGTACAAATCATGATGAAGAAGAAAAACATTAATTGTATCTTCCATGTTTAATAGCCTGGTGAAGTTATCCAGGTATGAGATGAAGCATTTTTATTTTAATGTGTTGTTTTCAAGGGGCAAGAACTGGTCTAAATAGCAGTGATTACATTCTTATTCATTAGTGTTTTGAGCAAGAATAACAGCTGATGAATACCACATGAAATTGATTTAGAACTTATTCATGGAAGTTTCAAATTTAAAAGACAAGAAAATCACCTTGAATTTTAATTTTAAGAATTTAAGGTGCAAAATAAAAACTTAATGTTACAGTTCCTTTGTAGTGTAGCCCAAGTGATAAGGTATTTTTACGAATTTTGCAAGTACTCCCCAATGGATCCAGCAAATCCAGACAGACATTGTCAGAAAACCTTGCAAAACTTTCCTTCTTGCTATTCCAGTGAGTGGTTCTTCAGTTCTAGGTGGGATTTCAGTAAAGCTATTGATTTTATTGTGGAAAATTATAAAATATATAGTAGCGTTCAAGGGTATCAATAAAAAATTTCAAACTGGGTAGAAAGACTGATAGAGAACTAGATAGTAAAAAAAGATGTATTTATCTATAAAGCTGATTGTAATAGTTCAGACCAATCCCACACTTCCATGTGAGTAAAATAAAACCGTGGTTAATATTCTATAAAACAACTGAAATTCTACTGTGCTGCTTACAGCATTCTTGGCTGAAAGTGATCTAGAACTACCTCTTTTCCAGTGCAGCAATAGAGACAGAATACCTTTGATTTTTGTAAGTGCAATGGATATACATTGTGTCAGACTGGTACATCACAAGGACTCTTCATCCTCTTCTTAATTTTGGTTTTGGCCAAATAAGCAGTCCTTTACACGTCAGTTATGTGGACACCTCTGTAATTCTTGTGTGAGGAGAAGAGTTGGGTATCGCAAGGACATGAGGAAGATGTACAGAAAACTTCTTACAGACTAGTCTGCTCCCCTTCAACTTATTCAGGTTTTACTTTTCTGCCCAAATATTTTAACTAATACTAGAAAGTCAATTACCAGACAAAAAGGGTTTGGACCTCTGAAAAAGCTTAATGTATAAACTGATTTCAATTTTTTTTTCAGTAAAAATAGAAGAGGATATAAGTTCAAATTTTCTTCAACAATTTTCCCTTAAATAAGATTAGTAAATCCGAGGAAACCATTCAGCAGTCCTAAGAGGAATGCACTG
>NW_005054297.1:6864926-6869025 GCF_000277835.1 Geospiza fortis | reverse complement strand
TAAAACTTTCAGTGAGAGACTCTACACTTTACTTCTGATAAACTTGTTGAAGTTTAACAAAGCTGGAATCTTAGCTCCCTGTTATATGTGACTCTCTTAGCTTTGCACTTGAATATGGAAGGTGAAAGTCTCTTCGTTACCATAACAATAAAATTGACAGCTAAAATCAGAATTTTCACAGCTTAATGTCATTGAGACTTTATGCAAACATACACTTACTATGACACACATCTCTTTTTTCTGCTGAGAAATGAGGATATCAGATGATTAGGTAGACTGTGATGCAGTGAAGTTTTGCTCTGGTGATGGAAAGCAGCAGAAATTGTGCACATAAATTCTTCTTCCAGTGGTTCAAAATTCAATTATAAAAGCTGAAAATAGTCCCTACAGCCTGTCAGAGATTCAGAAATCTGTCTCTTCTTCAGCCTTACTCTTTCACACTTGACCATTAGGCAATTTCCCACTCTCTGCACACCCAAAAGAGATATTCTTCTCTATGCTTTTAAAATACCGCATGAATTTAACACACTCACAAACACATATATGCTGTTCACTCTGTAGTGTTTTTCTAGCTCTAACCTGAGGAAAGTGCAAGGACAAGAGATATAAATATTGTGGTCCCAAAGATCTATTGATGTTGGAATTCTCAGTAAAACACAATTCCTCTCCTCATCCCTTTCTCACTCGTGCATTCATTTTCATTTTCTTCTATACTGGTCCTAGGACTCTGGCTCGGACTGACAGAGCTCAGCTTCAGATGGCAATTTCACTTCAAAAAGGCTATTCTGGTATACCTGAGCAAAATACAGACTCAAAACTCATATCATGCTTAGGTGACGAATAAATGCCAAACCTAAGACACGTCAAGAGCATAGTTAGTGAGCATAGTCCTATGTGGCTGATGCCATATTACTCTTCACAAAGGAATTCACAAATGAGTGAGGAAATTCCAGGTGCATATCCAAATATGAACATGTGAAGTTCTTCTCTCCTATAGATTTCAGAAGGCAAACTATACTGACTAGTCCATAACAGCTGTGCATAGTTCTCTCTCCAAAAATGGGTTAACTCTGCAAAATCAGCATTAACTCCCACACAAATTTCTGCTGGAAATCTATCAGGTTGCTAGGATAGCATGCTGTGCATAAAGGCTGCTCCCTGGCTGTGTACCCTCCCCGCAGGCACATGAAGCCCTAGTTATGAGGTATATATACAGAAGAGTTTCTGTGGGCTAAGGAGAAGCATCAACAAATACACTACTTCCTTTGCTCCATGACTTACAGACCCTTTGAAGCCTTTTTCTGTTCCTTGGTTTGTGCTTGCATCATCATATAGGGAGCTGTTTCATACTTCATTTTTATTATTCTGACCAAAAATAACACCTAATCATTTACTGTTACTCATTAATTTAATTTTAAAATCCAAAGTAAACAAATCCTGAACAGCAAGCAATAAACTAAAAACTGAAAGGGGACGATACTGTGCTCTGACAGCAGGACTGCCCTTGTCCCATTTCATTACCAGCTGATGTGACTTTTTTCCTTTGCAAAGTCATTTAAATACTATATGAGAAAAATACTTTTTTTTGGGTCACATTATACACCTTTATTAACTTATTTATTGGTGCATTTATTTCTTTGTTTTGCCTCATCATGGAGATGTGGAGGATAGTTTCTTTCTTCAAGTTCTATTTCACTTTGTTCCTGTATCTATTTAAAGACTTCTTTGTCTCCTACGACCAAAAAATTCCTTTTTTTTTTCTTTTTTCTACTTCTAATTTCTATAATTCCAGCATCAAGTCATAAAGGATGACTTAAGCATCCTTACAGGCCCACCAGTATGACTGCATTTAAATGCAAAGAAAGAGTGACTGTGTTGGATGCCAGGAGCTTATATGCTGTTTCCATAGCTTGCTCTGATGCTCCATAATGAAAGTCATGAGACTGAGATTCTTCTGCATTGCTACACCAGCACATAGATCTAATTGCTAAATACTTTGAGAACCTATATGTGCCAACATGGAGAATATTTTTAATTTCTTAGATAACCAACTTATCGATGCATTTCTAGAACATAAAAGTTAAGAAACAGAATAGAACAATCTTGGCACTGAGAAAAAAAAATAGGTGAATTTCTTAAACACCAGAGAGGCACAAAGAAATTACCATTTGATTTACAGTATAAATCCTTTCCAAATCCACACAGGTTAAAAATGCTAGTTGTCATATTTGTTTTATATCTTAGCATCTTTGTTTTCTTTATGCTTAAGATGCCCTCAACAATCCTCACGAGTATAGCTAAGTTGGAAGAGGAAGGTTAGAAAGATTTATAATATTGCCAGAGCTGTCATATAGGCAACAAACAGAGAATATTTCATCATAAGGGCTATGAAAGTATTCTGCTTACCATTTCTTTTAAAGTACATTTTTTCCTTTTTTTTCCCTAAAGAACAAATATCAGTGCTTTTGAAAAAAAAAGCTAAATTATTCGTAACAATTAGAACAGCTGCTTTACCTTTGTCTTGTGGGTAGAAATCACAGACAAATATAACACTGGCAGAATTAAGTATGAAATATTTGCAGAATTTGTATCAATGAGTTTTAATTTTCTTACACCTAGTTCATGTAAATCAAGTCCTCCTTAGTTCTTTTCTGCTGTTTTCTTCTACTCATATCTAGGTGTACACTAAAGGGGCTTCATCCCCTTATCCCTCACACATCACACTGTGTGTAATACATTTAGATTTATAGGCTGGAATTTATGCCCCAAAAGACATGAAAGACAGTAAGAAAACCTTTAAGTTACATTCTGCTACTATATGTACTAGTCTGACAAACATAGAAATTATAGTATTATTGATAATACTTAAATAATAGTATGATAATAAATACAATATTAATAAAAGCAGATTTTAATTATGTACCTTGATTGAACACCATATGGCTCTCTTATTTTAACCAAATACATATTCCACGACAGTTATGACTTTGTTAGAATTTGGTTGGGTTTGCAGTTCTTTCCTGAAGAGCTTCAGCAGACCTTCATCAATCTTCATCAAAACCAGCCCCAAGGAGGGGAAAAAGGCCACCAAAAACCTAAAGCAGCAGCTCTGGGATACAACCATACTAGATACCTAGTAGTTCTCTGAACCTTTAGAAATATCCTAGCCCTTTTGGAGAAGCAAAAACAAACAGTTCTTAGATAGTTCTTACAAAATAGATTCAACTGCTCTATTGAGACAGGAACTCCCCAAAGAGGAAAACTTCTCATATTAAGAGGATGAAGCCCTTATAAGGATTTAGGACAAGAATTAGTTCAGGATTAAAAATATGAACACATTAGAGATTGCCTGCCTTGGCAGTACAGTGAAGAGAATAGTGTTTCTAGCCTCAGACAAATAAGGACACTAAGTAATTGAAAAGAGACCATTAGGCAAGTCATAAATCTATAGAATATTTTATCTCCCCAAACATCTCTCTAAACAAATAATTTACTTAAAGCTTCTGTTTCTATATTAGGATAAATGTATTATACCAAAAGGTAGCAATCTCTTATTCATTCTACTGAAGTATTGGGCTTCTTCCCAGCGCCTTAGCTGGGAGTACAACAAAATTGTCCTCCTGCAATGTGTATCAACAGTGAAGAGCAGTCAAGGAATTCTAGCTTTGTGCTCACTTCAGGGCATTTACTGTCTTAGATTTTTAATTTAACACATATTAAAAATTATGTTATATGAAAATGAATAAAATCTTTTATGCTTAGTTTTTAAATCTTCATTGTGTTTTGATTGGTTTTGCACAGACAAGAAGGTCTTTCCAGCTTCCCCTCTCAAACATGCAAGTGAATGGAATATTTATATGAAGGATCTAATTATTTGTTTCAAACCAGGTAACTTTCTTTAAGCCTCCTCCAATTAAATGGTATTATTGGTTGAATGGCAGAGCTCAGAGAGTCATGATTAGTGAAATAGAATCCATCTGGAGACCCATAACCAGCGTTGTTCCCCAGGGATCCCCTATGTCCAGCCTTATTCAGCTTGTTTGTCAGCAACCTGGACTAAATAGAGTGTAGCCTAAGCGGGGGGGAGTAGCTGATACAC
>NW_005054297.1:6804371-6864916 GCF_000277835.1 Geospiza fortis | reverse complement strand
CAGCAGGACCTTGAAAGGCTGGAGGGTTGGCTGGGGAGAAACCTACTGAAGTGCAACTAAAGCAAGCATAGGGTCCTGAACCTGGGGATGAATAATCCCAAGTGCCAGCATAGGTTAGGGGACTTCTATTAAAGAACAGGTCTGCAGAGAAGAACCCAAGAGTCTTGGTGGATGACAAGGTCACCGTGAGCTGGCAATGCCACTGCAGCCAGGAGAGCCAATCCTGAGGTACATCAGGAAGAGTGTGGCCAGCAAGCCTAGGGGTATTATCCTCCCACTCTACTCTGTCCTACAGGCTACATCTGAAGTATTGGCCTCAATTCTGATCTCCACAGTCCAGGAAAGACGAATTGTTACTGGCAAGGGTCCAGCAGATGCCACAAAGATGATGAGGGGTCTGGAGCATCTCTCCTAAGAGGATAGACAGCAGGCACTGTGCCTGTTTAGTCTAGAGAAGACTGAGAGGGGACCTCATCAATAAATACAAATATTTTTAAATAGTGTATCAAGAGGATGGTGCCAGACTCTTTTCATTGGTGCCAGTGAAAGGACAAGAAGCAGTGGTCATAAAATGAAACACAAGTTGTTCCATCTTAACAGGAGGAAGTCCTGCTTTACACTCCTGGCTCTGCTCCTGGCAGAGCACTGGAACAAGCTGCCCAGGGAGATCATGGAATCTCCCTCTCTGGAGATATTCAAAACCTACCTGGATGAGTTCCTGTGAAGCCTGCTCTAAGTGACTCTGTGATCTCCAGAGGTCACTCACAACCCTAACTATTCTGTGATTCTGCGGTTCTGTAGCTGGAACCTAGTTACAAATACAAAAAATATTCCTTTTAGAGGACTCTGTGTTGAGCTTTGTTCACTATTTGTATTTTTCCACCTATCTTTGGCATTACAGTGAGCAGTCCTGTTTCAAGATATCAGCTGTCTCATCCTTCTCTTTGTATTCCCTCCTTGCAGTGTTCTCTACATATATAAAACCAAAAATCTGAAACAGAAAAATCCCAGACTGTCTCCAATAGGTGATCTTAGAGAATGAAGAAGAAACTCTAGAGGGACAAACACAGGCAGAAGCTAACTGCTGCTTTTTATATTTTCTTCCACATAAAACCAAACAGCAGCTAGTTTGCCCTGAGCATTTTGCTTTATACATTGTGTAGAATACATACTCTTGTCCATTTATATTCATCAGATCTAAATCTGGAAATTGCTATCATGCTGACAAAGAACCAGAGACAGAATCCAACTCCTATGTTGCTCCTGTGTATGATAATATGATTTCCATGATTGGAAATTTACTTGGTGCCCTTGTACAGTGTGAAGATAGTATCAATCTGCCTGAGTAAGATTAGCAACGTCCAGTTTCCAACTCTGACATGAGGAGGAGTGAGCTAAACAGCTAGAAAATACCAGTGTCCACAAAGAAAAGACAATATTTTCTTGTGTATAATAGAAATTAATCAAATATTTCCAGTTGCTTCTCAAGTTTAGCTATTAAACCATTAAAAACCTTAATCCATTACTCTTCACAAAGGCAACAAAAACTAAAGCAGATCAAATAACTAGAATTAATTGCATTGCCTGCTTTCAGGAAGAGTTCTGAGATATCCACTGGAGCCCCAAAAAAGGCCCTTTTCACCATTTGGGGGACCTTATATAAGCTATTTTGCCAAAACGTCATTCATATGACATTCCATAAATTTTGCAAGTCAAATCAAAATGAACAGTGAATGCTTTATGTTTTCTGCCCCTTCTATGCAGCAAGAACAGCAAGTTCAGCAAGTTCTGTCCTAAAAATTTTAAACATGAACCACTGCTAGACTTCAAAGTGGGGCTTTGGACCCAACCATCCCATTATCATAGTTGTATTAGGAAATACTACAAAGATGACACAGCTCTGAAAACCAAGTTGGAATATTGTAACTTCATCCAGAATGAAGAGTGCAGCTTTCCAATCATTAACACAGTCATGGGAAGCCAGAATAGTAGCACAGAACGAAGGATGTTTTCAGGAGCATATTTCACATTAATAAAAATCACTGAACATGGGTGATTAAAAAAAATCACTTTCCTAATGGCTTCTTATACTAACTCTTAAATGTGATAGAACTCTTAAATGTGATAGGCAGAACTTTTCCAGCTCTGCCTCAGATTTTACATTAGTCTTTGTGTTCCTGGGGTTTGTCAGCACTCTCCTTATCAGCATTTTGTCTGAAGTTTATGTTTTGCTCTAAAGGGCTTTACATGTGTATTTACTGCAGTGGTATATAAATGAATAGAACTTCAAAGTGAATGACTGAATATTAAATAAATTGAAAGCATAGTTTCAAAACACTTTAAGTGGAAAAGTATTGCATTTACAAAAGTGTCAGATTTTTTTTATTCAAGGTATTTACTTCCCTAATACTGATCCCAGACTCTGTGAAGGCAAGGCTATCACTAGCCCAACAAAGAAAGCTGGAACATTGCAAATTGGTTTGTTTTTCCTGCAAGATATTAGTGAGAGATAGGTTCAACTACACAGGACTACATCTTTCTTTTCCACAAAGTCAGGTAGTCAGAGATGACAGACCTGTACACCAGGGAACATAAGCACAGAGACATTCAATTTTCAGCAAAAGCATTCCCAGGGAAGAATAATTCCACATGGAGAAAGAGGAAAAAAAGGAAAAAAACACAATCCAAAGAACTTGCCACTGTATGTAAAAAACACACAAACTAAATCTAAAGAACAGAATCTTTAAGTAAGAATAATTTTTTACCAAGTGAATTACTACATTTAATTGTAATGACTAAAAGGATATTATAACATGCAATAAAATAATGATAAATATAGTGATAGAAAAAAACAATTTAAGGGTTTATGGTTGCACAGTCCAAAAAGTCCAGCCAAGCAGGGATAAAGATAAAAGCTCATTCAAAAATATGTCACAAAGAATGCCTCAGTCACAGGGAAAAAAAAAAAAAAGAGAAAACTCATAAGAAAACAAAGAAAGAGGTTTTAAAAAAGGGGTATCAAAATTCTAAATAAAAATTCTGATTCCAGTAAGGATTTTTGAAGATCATTTAATTCTTATGATTTATTAGTTCTTCAGAACTACTGCACTGAGACATTATGGGTTTTTATTAATAGAAAATGATTAATGCCACTGCAATCAGTAACAAGGACTTTGCCTTTCATCAGCTAGTGGTCTGGCACTGATCAGATGATGAAATCAAGGAAAGTGAATTGGTAAACCAGCTGGAGAAAGCATTTCTAATATGATCTAAGATAACAACAACAGAAACCGAGGATCTTTCTCATTTTTCTTTAGTTCGCTTCTGTCTGTAACAGTGGGATTTCATTTATGCCTATGAAAAGTGTACATAAAATCCTTATCTAATACTTAGACTAACCACCTCCTCTCAAAGGGATATATTACAGTACAATACAATTACAGTGGAAAGATAAGATCTTGGGATATTTTGTGTCCTGTATTTTTATGATGGGAAATAAACATGCACAAATTATGAGAAATCCGTATTTTTAATCCTTTCCATGCTATAAGTCAAAATGCAGGAAAGGGTACCACATCCCTCTGTTTGTGAATGAGAATTTAAAAAGACTAAAGAAGCAGCAAAACACACACAGACTCTCTCTCCCTCATTAGATTTTTTGCACAATAGTGACTACAGAGAGCTATGAATGCACAGTACTATGAATAATAAAACATCTGTGAATTACATAATGTCACTAAGTACATTCCAAATGGTATGCATATATTAACCCACAAACACAGGCTGGTACTTATTTAATACAAAATCAGCAAAAGGAAAAAATGGTGTTTCACAAAGGCCCTGGAAGTCCATTATGTTATCCAATTCTCACATATTACTCCAAGGAATGTGATGCTATTGTTACACCACAATAAACAATTGTCACAGCAACAGCTCTCAGTGACAGGTAGCAATATCTCTGGGAAATCAATCAACTTTAATAAAACAGTTTAAGGAAATGTAATTATTTCTTGCATTTTAAACTGGCTGGAGTCTACAAGATAAAAAAGAATATGAGAAATTTTTATACATATTAAGATTCTGTATTTTCACAGCATTTCATATTGCCATTGAAATACAAATGCAAACTTTGAGCCCATAGCACCTTCTGACAATCAGAAAAATGTTCCTTTGTATCACTGCAGACTTCACACAGCTTGATTGGAACCCTCTGGTTTAGAAGTGCCCCAACACCACCTTGGTGATAAATAATTTTAAGGTTTGCATGCTTGCTGTTAGCTTTAATACATGATGTGCAGCCTTCCCACTGCTGAAGCAAGGCTTCTTTTCAAGCAGCTGTAGTAGTCTCTTGACAGTGTAATACAGATATGGATCCATAATTATAAAGGGAAGTCAAAATTATGATTTCTCTGCTGTATATTCTTCTTAATGACTAGTTCAGAAACAGGAACATAGGACTATTGTTTTAAACACAAGTCTGAAACCCAAAGAGGGGGTTAATATTAGATATTTTTTAAAAATCCCCTTTTACTCTCTCTCTCTGAAATCACCTACACTTTCAATTAACAGAAACCCATCACTTAGTAAAAAGACAAAGTATTTTATTATTCTATAGTAGATTGATACCATTCTTTGGAAGTCTTTTCTATGGAGTAACATACTGTTTATCCTCACCTAGTCATATATAACATCAGACAATTTACCACACTAAATCCTGATTCAAACCCTCCTGAAGTCACTGACTTGCATTTTCCTTTTACTTCCTTGAGTCAGAAGTCTTTTTAAAGTCAAATGCTGTTCATCCTTTCACTCCAGTATGCTGCACTCCAAACTCATCTCACAATTTTCTCCTCTGATGTTATGACCTCCATGGTAAGTAGTGTGGAATGGTTTATTCAGTATAAAAACTTAGGATGAGGCTCTAGGGTTTATGAAATTAACAGATGGCCTCAGCCTAAGTGTATTTAAAGGAGATTTTATTTTTTAATGAAAATAATTTGAGATCGGGTATGTAACCAAAACTCAGGTATGTATTTGATCTTATCCCAGAAATAATTCAAGATAGATCATCCAGGTTACCATATGGACTATATTCCATTCCTATTTCTATTAAAAGCAGATTACAGAGTGGCTAAAGCTACTTATGATTTTTCAAGCTTACCAGTATTAATTTGAATAAGATAATAGATGAGGGAAGAATGATTGGCAACCATTCCATCCACACAAAGTACAAATCTCTTCAGCAGAATTTCAATGGATTGCAGAGCTAAGAATCAAAAGATCTAGTGATAATTTAATCTTCCATTTTTTTGAATAGTGGTACTTCTTCAGGTAACATTATTCACTCTACTTTTTCCTAAAAATAGAGATTTGCCATATTTATATTCTGTCCTCAAATGCAGTACTGCAAAGTTTGAATATTATGAAAGTTTGAATATGTAGTGAGGTATAGATATGTGCAACATAAAGTCTGTTGGTGTGCAAAAAATCATGAAGTTCACACAGTGAGTTATGAATCCAGTTTCGTTCCATCCATTGATATCCATGTCTGGGGACAAGAATTCCAATTGCCTTGTCTTTCCTGGTTATGGCATGCAGGGAAGCAGCTAGTGCATCTGTACAGGCCCTGAGAGACAGATGAATAAGCCAGAGAGATGATACAGATGTCCAGAATCTTCCTACCTGACACCTGGCTGAATGCACTCTGGTTATTGCAAGATGTGGATAACCATCTGTTCATCTGTCTGGTAGTTACACTTAAGGGTCATATTGTTTCAAAGAGTTAATCACTGAAGTAATAGGAAAGATTTTTGAAAATTCAACACTATTTCCTACATGAACTATAATAGTCATTATAAGTCTCTCCTGGTGCAGTTCAACATGACCAGAACACCACAAATCCAGTGGAGTTGGTGCACTATAAGAGAAATGTTTTAGTATGCTTCCAATGAATTATGCAAAAAATGAAATGGTTATATTTTAAGGATAATTCTCTGCTTTTTTTTTCTCATCATATTAATAGGAGAAAAAATTATTATTATGACAATGGCAAAGCTGAAATCATTATGCCAGACCTCATGATTCTAATTTTTTAACTTCAACATATAAAAACACTGCGCATGTGGAGGTGAAGAGTTTCCCTAAATTTTATGGTAGGGCATAAATCAGCAAATTCCCATTGACACTCATGTATTGTGGATAGAATTTACTTAAGCAGTTCTTACCATGTACTGTAATGTAAGCTGTCCTACATGTATTTAATACACCAGACAGTCAAGGCACAGAGATCTAAGGTGGCTTCTTTCATCCCAGGATAGTAGGCCAGTGTCATAAACAAGTTCCCCAATTCCCACTTCCCAGTTCTATGTAGTAAACAGATAATTCATTTGAAATTAATGGAGCTCATGGTACAATTGCAGCCTCTACTGAAGTAGGCAATAAGACAGAAATATGTCCTGTTGTATGCATGTATTATATATAAGCAGAAATCTAAAAAAATTATCAAGGGGATTCTAGAAAGTTAATGGACTAAATGGCAGTTCAAAAATCTTCTGCCTTGTTTCAAGACTTGCTAATGTATCATCTTCTATCATTACCTACAGTAATGAATTCTGTAAAGCAGAGATTCTGACATTACTGTCTGACCTCCCATAGTTATAAATCCTATTTTTCTGAAAGCTCTTTTTACATTGACATGTATTAAAATAAGCCACAAACTCAACCAAAAGTACAAAAAAATTAATATGAAAAAATCACCCTAAAGATGTATAAAAATAGTATATATTTTTCAAAAGTTATCTATCCAAAATAACTTTTCAAGTGAAATCAAAATCTGTCTGGTGCTGCTCACTGACAGTTCTAATTTCAGTGAGAATGATTAAAAGCAAAGTGCAGAAGGCTGCACAGAAGTGCTCCACAACACAGTACAAAATGAAATTGTGTCATATTTAAAATCTAATGCTATATTTGAAAAATAAATTTACTTTTAAATTTTAAATGGGAGATTAAAAATTTAAAAACACTTTATTAGTACTGCCCCTATGTCTTTACCTTTTCATTATTTCAATATTAATGCCAGAAATCAACATCATCAATGTAAAAAAAATAGAGGAAAACTAGAGGCTGCAACTAGAGATTTTATTAGGTTTAGCTCCCTGCATTCATTCAAATACTTTAGGGATGATCCAATGTTTGTACATGAGAAAGGCACAAGCTTTGCTCAAGAGCTATAGTCAGATTAATAAAAATATTCAAACTGATCTTCCCTGAAAGACCAAAAACCAAACTCAACAGGTAACCAGCAATTATCAACTCCTTATCTCTGCAAGATCCTCAGAATTCACATACTTTTAAGCATCTGAAAAAGAAGCTGAGAATGTGAGAATGACATGGTGTCGCGACATGACATCAATTTTACAGCCACATGTAACTGTACAATTTTCATTCTTCTTTCACCATCTTCTTTGCACTATGAACTCTTTATCATGCATAGGAAACACCTGACTAATTACATCAGGAAATCTACCCTTTTTATTCCACAACACTGCCTATAGCTGCTTCTTTCAGGCTCCCTGGAGCTTTAATTCACAACTTTTTAATGCCATCCATGGGGAGTATTTCAAAATGAGGGATGGAAGCAGGATAAAGGCAACAAGAAAAACACTGAATCTCTCACAGCTTGTCTAGTTTTCTCTATATAATGTAAGTTTCTCAGGACAAAGCTCATGTATCCTTGTGTCACTACCAGCACTGCATATACAATCAATGGTTTCACAATAGTATTGAATTTTACTTCCATGTCTTTTCTCCAATTTGTTGAAAAACTTTACCCACTAACCATGTCAATATATTAATATTTCACAGTCATTAAATACTTGTATAAAAACAGATGTGGTATCTATATTCAAAATCAACATAAAATGTAAATTTAATAAGAAATTTTAATAATATTCGAATATTTAAGCATCAAAAATGTAACCTGCAATTTTTTTTATTAATTGCAGCATGTTTAAATTCAATGCATTTTTGGACAAAAGTGCACTGAAACATATATATATCTATAACTGTCCCATATAAATAGTGATGAAAATTAATATCTCTTTCAAACACTTTGGCCAGGAGGCAGTTTGTAGCTGTTAAGAAAAAAAAAATATTTGCTCTGAAAAACAGGTCTCCCATCTTCAGTGAAATGGGAGATATTGAAGAATTTCTACAACAAATTGTCTTCTAACATTAGATGTATGCTAAAACAAACCAAGTGTGATGAGACATTTCTGCTTAAAAGTGTTCCATGTTAACTGACACTAAATGCAGAAAGATTTTGAGATTGAACACATAAAATTCCTCTGAGATTAAGCCTCTCTGTAGACTCTCAGAGACACCAAAATAGGTTTCATCCTGAATATTAGAAAAAAACAACTCAGGCTGATTGAAAGTGTACCCACATATACCTACTTCCTACTGATTGTAGCACTATGCAGCTACGTGAGATGCCAAACTTTACAATATCCATATTTCACCGGCTAAAATTATGCCTGTACAACTGGCTACATGCTAATTCCCTTCTTGGAGGTGAACGCTGAGACTGCTTGAGTTATCTTTGCTCCCTGTGTGCTTCTACCATTCTGACAATACAGGGCTGGAAACCAGAGGAAAATGATCATTCTTCTAAGAGTAAAAAGGAAAAGCTGATGGACATTCATGATATTGAACTCTGCCCACACTTCTTATGAGGTTAATTAGTTTATATACTGCTCACTTGCTTGTGCTTGCTAAAATAAAATTGCTCTAGACAATAGTCAAGAAGTGATACCTTTTATCCAGAAACAATTGTCGGCCCAGATTTTCACAATTTAAAGAAAGGTTATTTTGTGTCAAAAGCCAATTGAAAATCCTGCTTTCCTGAATAAAAACTCTGCAAAATGTAACACAAACAGATAATTAAGCCTGATAAAATAGGCTACAGAGCATAATCAGGTTTATTAAACTCCTGTAGAACGTTTTTCTCTGTCATATTTCCAATAGATAATATATAAATAAATATAATATTTATAGAAGTAAATAATAAAAAATTTAATTATTTTAATTAGCTTGGTTGGCAGTTGCTATTCAAAATAGTGTTACTGGGCTAGAATAAGACTGTTTAAATGTGAAAACTAATCTGATTTGGAAGATAATTAATTTTAAACTGAATGTAGAAACATTAATGCCTTTCTTGAATTCCACCACTGAAGAATATTGAGGGCTCTGTGGCAACTGCCAGGAGTCATAACAAACCTTTTCTTTTTTCTTCCTCATTAGCACCATAAATTCCTTAGAAAGGGCAACAAACTGGTTTCCTGTGATAGATGTCATTCCTAGGAATTGCAGATCAAAGGAAAACTCACTGCTGAAATGGTAATCTACTGGGGTAGGATGGAGAATAGAATTCAGTTGTGGCTTCTTGATATTTCAGGAACTCATTCCAACAAAAACAAAGAGCTTAATGCTAAATAGTGAAATTGTAGGCATGTTCATGGTGAGAGAAAGGATTTAAAACATTTGTCATATTTACCATCTCGGTGTAGATTCTGGCAAAATATTGAGAACAAAATAAAAGATGGAACAGCATTTCACATATTTATAGTTTTCCCTAAATGAAATGTCAAAAGTCAGATATAATGTCTGCAAGCACAATAGCTTAATTTTTCCCCAATGAAAAGGGAGAGAGTACTGAGTTTGTAAGAATGCATAATTAAGTATACATTGGAAATTTAAATATAGCTGGCGCATTTGAGAGTACAAAGCTATCTTTTACTAGCTCAGCAAAATTCACTCTATTGAATGACTCTGAAAGAGTAAAACGAGTAATGGGTTGAAGCATGGATTGTCCAGTCTTTTTAAATGGTGAGTGGGTAAATCCAAGAATCTGTTCTTATGGGTCTATATGAAGCTTGCAGGAAGAGACAGAGTTTTTTATAAGCTTGAGAAATCTCAGGTGAAGGTTTTAAATTGTTTATGAGCCTTTGCAAAAACAATTTACTTGAATTGAATTGTGTTGTTAACCCTGACACTGAAGTGTGGTCTGGGTGGTGCAAGTTTACCCAGTTTAATCCTTTAGTCTAGGTTTGACAGATAGTTTAGCAAGCTGGCTACTACCACGAAGACAATTTCTACTGCACCATTTACATGTAAAATTGTGTTTGGCATCACTGAGAGTGCCTCTACAAATTGTGACAATATACATTCACCAGAAGTAGAACCATTAAAAACAGAAAAAGAGGTCTTCTTTTGCCATTTCATATAATATTCCTACTAATAATTTATCTAACTTGTTTTGTAATTAGCTGAAAAGATTTCATAACACAACTTGCCTGATAGTTTTCTACTGGCATATCTTGTTCTTTAGTGTTCATCTATAAAACAATTGAAAGTAAAGTGATACTGGAAAAAGAGTGGTCTTATACAAGAAAGCTCTGGGTATATTTGGCCTGGTCATATGAATAAGACAATTCAGATTTGTCTTTAAAAGCTCTAAATTAATCACTTCCTAAAATATAGGAAAATGAGAGTCAGATGGATGTATTTTTTCTCTCATCCAAGCAGGACAACAGGAAACGGAAAGTAGAATGTCTCTTGTCACAAATATCTTTCACTCCCTCATTCTGACATAAAAAAAGACACTAGCCATCAATGAAGCAGCCGTGGGAGGCAAAGAGGAAAGAAATAGTTCATAAAAGCTATATTACCCCTTGCAATTCTGAAGCTCCCAGTATCTTGCAAGCTGATATAACAGAAGAAAAAACTCTTCATTTGGTCTCCCACTGTTTTGCTGCCCTTTCCTCAGTGGTGTTGTAGCAGGAGGCAATATAAAAGTGCTTTTATTCCATACAAATTGCTTGACTGCTAAACTCTCTGAAATCTGAAAATTAGAGTAGTTCCACAATTTTTTTAAGGGTTCTTTCTTCACAATTGCTTCTGACCAGAAAATTAAATACAGAAGAATGAAATTGCAACGAACACAGAAGACGCACTTTTGATTTCATTTCCAGTTGAAGAATAATTTTATTGAAATAAAATTGTTATATTTGAGATAAGAATCTGATCAGAGGTACTTAACACTGCCTTGACACGTTCCACATTGAAATTTTTTTCTAAGATAAGGTCTATATGCAGAAAAAGGCTGAAAATTTCACAAATATATTTGCATACTTAGTGTATTTATGTCTGTGAAATGTTGCATCTTAAATATTTTGGTGGTTTTTTCCTTTTTTTCTCTCATCTTTAGGTAAGATTTGCAAATGCTCTGAAATGCTCTCACCAAATATGGTCCATGGACTGCAGGTATTTCATACACCATTTCTAAGAATCAATTGAGCTAAAGAAAAAAGATAGAAAGTGCAAAAGAAGCAACCTGTGTGCTGATTTTTTTGACAAAGATGTTGGCACCAATCTTCATTGATATTCCTAAACAAGTCCTTTTCTTGATCTCTTTTGCATCTTTTTCCTTCTTATTCCTGTGTGTCTTAATTTTCATTTTCTTTGTTTATTTTATTAATAATTTCTTTTATGCAGAATTACTGAAGTTCCAGACTAGCAATCAAGTTTAAATAAACAATGTCCATGTAGAAAACCTGAATCAATTCAAAAATAAAAGAATTGATTTTTTTATTTTAATTTTGCTCATTGATTTTGTTCACAGAAAACAAAATCAATGTGGTAGCAGCCTACTGACTTTGAAGTTTGATAATATATCTGAGTACAATAAAGAGGTCAAAGCCCCTACTGTATCATAAATTCCTCCACTCAGAACTAATTACTTCAAATGGGAATGATTGGCAGACAATCAGTTTTGAAGGGATAAACACAAAGGATGAGCTAATTCAGACGTAAACACATAATCAGGAGAGAAAAAGTATTTTTCAGTATTTTTGTTCATACAGTTGAAAAGCCATACTATGAGGGCAAATCACAACATACAGTCTTGTTACAAATATCATGTCATTTTCTCACACAGCTATACCAGATTTACTTCACAAACTTCAGTGGGCTGAAGTTATGCTTTATTCCTAAGAAAAAGACCTTGTTGGAAAATTATTATTCAAATATCCTTTTTTGTTGCTTCTTACAATGAAGGATATGACTAAATAAATTATTTAGGAGGAAATATTCAGCCTTTCTCTAAATCATAAGCTGATATATAGAGTAATATCCAAATATATGTATAAAATGAATGTAAAAATTGGTGTGTACATATAGATATATAGATATATGTATATATATACACACACATATAAAATTGGAATTGGCACTATAGTCTTTGTTTTTATGTGGTGCATATAGCTTAGTAGTGACTGCAGATTTAGAGATTTTCTGTATGTATGATTTTGATACTGGCATTTGTACAATCCTTGATACAGTTATTCTAGTCTGGGGTGCTCTAGCCAAGGGAATTCAGTTGTCTTTAGCAACCAAACTCTATGTTCACCATGTGAGTGGCTGTTGATTTCCCTATTTGCTGATAGTTATTTAGCACGTTTGGTTTCTTCTTTGCATCTACCTCAACTTCCTTTGAGAGATATTTCTCTCAGCAAGATCTGAAGGACCTTATGTCACTTGACTTGAATCCTCTTCCACACTCTCCCTCACATCCCTGAGCAGGTCAAAGATTTTCAAATACTAAGACTCTTTCTAGATTTCCAGAATTTCAGTCCTGAGGTATATTTTTTCTTTGTTTATCTAGCATATTATCAGGGGTTTTTTCGTTTGTTTTTTTTCATCAAACCACAAATATTTCATTGATTCAAACACTGAAAATTCAACCTTGTTCACACTCATCTCCCAGTTACTAATTCAACAAATCATCTAATCACATTTCAGTCCTTTCAAAGATAAAACAAAGAAGAAAATGGTGAGTGCTTTCATCCTATTCATACTCCTGAATTAGATGGTATTTGATCTTCTTCCTCCACTTACCATCAGTTCTGCTTACCAAACCTTTCTATGTACCATTTGTTTTCCTGTTTTGGATTCTTGCTTCTTTGCATTCTCCATTTAATGTCTCTTCAAATGCATCCAAAATGTAATCTGAATCTCTTGTTTCAAGCAGTTTTTATCATGCTCTACCATGTTTTGTTTTGTTTTCTCTAATAGCTTTGCTTTAAAGGTCCACTTAGTTCTGCAGTAACCCTGCCCCCTGGGAATCAATGTCTTAAAATAAGAGTAAAGAGAGTTCGTGGATTTTTTGATCCAACATCCCTTAGAGTTGGAGTGTCAGTTCATAAATTATTCACTTACGAGCACATACATTCATTTTACATGATTCCTCAATATGGCCAGGGTGCTGCGTGGTCTGCACTGTATCCACCTACAAAAAATACAGAAATATATGTCTGCTTACTGGGATGTGAGTAGGGTTTGGCTGACTTAATCCTCTACCATGGATCTTACTAGTGAGCAAAAAATTTCTCTTCTCTTCCTTAGATCCAAACACATTCCATAGAATAACTATTTTGGCAGCAAAGACAGTTAGAACTGTCTGTTTCATACAGACATGCCCAGAAACAGGCTGTTTTTAAATTATAGACAAAATGGAGTGATTTATAAATTCTTCCCTTTCTTACTCAGAGTTACTGCAGACAGAGTAAAAAATAATATAGATGTCTCAGGCATCAGTGATGAGCATAACTCTTCTCCATTAAATGATGGGATTAATAGTGCAGTACAGAGAGTTGAAAGAAGCAAAAAATGGGAATTTTACAAGAAAACAAACAGGCAACTCCTCTTCCCCTTCATCTCTCTCACCCAACCACCAGATAAAATGGAGTGAGCAAGCCAGATTTGAAGGGCAACATACAGTATACAATAACAGTTCTATGAACATCTACAATCTTCAAAATGCCAGATATCAACTGTCTTACTCTAAGGTAGACATAAAAATGGAGAACTGTGGAAGAACCTTCTTCCTTTGACTCACTTTGATCAATATGCTTGTGAAGAAAATGAGACACTAAATAGACATGCACATCTAGTGATAAACAGTGAAGGTTTCTGTCCAATACATTCTTCAGAAACAGGACTTAAAATATCATTTGGAATTGGGTCATCCACACACAAAAAAATATTAACCCATTATTGGTAGTTACATCACATATTTTGTTGGCATTTCAGCTTTTCCAGTACTGTTGAATTATTAATAATTTATATTTATTTTACATCACTGACTACTGCATCCTTATTTTAATGAATCATTTCTTGTAATATGTTACACACATGTAAATTTAAAACCAAGTTACACAAAAGCAGGATACCAATGTCAAGCATCTCTATGAAACATCTTTTCCTCTGTGAACATTATCCATAAAAGACTCCTAAATGTCCTCAAATAATAATGTCTGCTCCTCAATCTAAATATGATCTTCTTACAGGAAGCCACCTGGGACAAGCAAGCAAAACATTCTCTTTTGGTTGTAGAAGGAATATATTTACACCTTAGTAAAATTCTTCAACATTACCAACCAAATTATATACAAATCTCTTTGTTCAGTTTACGCTGACTTAATTTGACAAAACAGTAAGGACACTAAATCGCCCAAAACATTAAATAAAAATACAGGTAATGTATCTACCTACCTGCCTACCTACCTACCTGCCTACCTGCCTACCTACCTATTTTTATAGATCTATCTGTATCTTTCATTTAATTTCATTGAGTACCTCAAAATTACTAACTTAACAGCTGTTCAAATTTCTATAAAAATTAAGTTTTGCTAACTTCAAGGAGAGCACATTCACTAGAATAGTAGACTTGTCCAGTATGCAATGAACAGGGATCTGTTAACATGTATTTTAAATACTTTTCTCCAAAATATAAACACAATTGTGAGCATCTGGTGCATTCATAAAATATTTCTGAGGTAAAAAATATTCATAGATGTAACATATACCTTCTATAATTAGACCTTTCTTGTATGAAAGCTACTGATACTAGTTTTTTTTTAATTAACAAACCAAATCATAAATCATGAGAGAAAAGCTTAAACAAGCAAAACAAACCACCTGGTACATATGAGACAAAGTGTTGAATCTTTTTTATCAGAAATGCAATATATCATATCATTAAATCTCAGGCAATCATGGAAATCTCAGAGTGTGTGTGTCTATATTACCTGCAGTACACCTGATGCAGCATACAAAGGCAAGGATGACAGTGCAATTTGTTGTGCCTCTTTGCTTTACATCCTAACAAGCCACAAAGTCTGCATCACCTGCCAATCTTTGGCATGCACTGCAGGCACAGAGAGCAACCTGACGGAAGGCTTGCATCTGCACTTCGAGTGCTACACACTACATGACAATCTAAAGACAAAGCCGGGACAAATCAATGCTTCAAAATGCTCAGTGGTGCTCAGAAATATGTACAGAAGGAGTCCAAACTTAGACTGAAGACAAATTCACACCCAAATCACATTCCCATGCTCTGTGCCATTAGTGGATGCATTCATACATAAAGATTGACAGAAAATAATGAGAAAATTAACTTTTCTCCCTAAATTTCTGTTAAATTAAGTGCTCCTTTTCCCCATTTTTTCTATGGCAGTTGAAGAATCTTGCCAATTTCCATGAAAGACAAGATCCCTTGTCTTGCTCCTCCTTCCATTACCTTTCACAAAAATGCACATACACGAGCTAAATGAAGAATTGATAGCCACTGTTTCAGTTGTCATGAGCAAGATGCTTGCAGCTCTCCACTAATCCGGTCCAAAATACTAAAATATAAGCCTAGAAGTTTCTTATTACATACTGAGTACACCTGCTTATCATAGGCAGAATTTCGCATAATTTCTTGATAGGTTACAATTATTTTTCCTGAATATTTCAATGGGAAATTGCTTCCAGAATTTCAATGCTGCAGTACATAAAAATTATTGTAGAACCCACCCGAAATGTATTTATTGATCATTATTTCTGTTTCTCCTTTTTCCTTAACTTACATATTCATTGCCATTGGGAAGTGACTTTTAAACATTATTGATATATATTTGCCATTAATTGTAATTATTTTTCATTAAATAAGTGAGAAGTCACACTTTAACAGAGTATAGTGATCCCAGCCATAATATATTGCTGCAAACTCAGAATTATTAACTTCTGCAAGTACAGTTTTACTGTGGGGAGGTTTTGCCACTCATTTCACTTTATTCTTAGAACTCTGTCTGTAAATATGTTATGATTGCAATATATATTATATAGTCATCTGATTGACATGTACACATGACTAAAAATGTGACAGATTACAAGTTTCTGCAACATTTTTGAACGGAACTGAAAGGCACAACATGCTGATTTTTGCCCACCACAGAAAATGCCAGATAAAAATATATCTCCGTAGATTTCCTGTTACATTTCACAAGATACTTCTAACCTATTTTTAAACTTCTTATACACATGTAGCTTCATTTCCAGTTTGTGACAGAAATCAAAATAGGATATGAGGAACTATAGAAACTGTACTGAATGTATTTCCTTAGAATGTATGTGTTACATAAGGAAAGCTAATTTTAATAGTCTTAAATAAACAAAAGAAAGTTAATCAATAAATAAAATATTCACTTTTTTTATGTTGTGCCATTTGTATGCACATGTAAAGGCCACATATAAGTCAAAAAATGGGCAAAAAGGAACCCGTGAACAGTTCTTTTCTGAATAAGAAATTAATAAGAATTTCTACACATGATCACAAAGGGATGCATAGAGTTTGATAATTAAAATTTCTGTAATATGGTCTAAATTAATATAAAAATTTAATAGTCCTGAAAATAAAAATTTTAAAAAAGAGATGTTAAAGACAGCAGTTTTAATGGGCAACACACCTAGACTTAGTACACAGTTTAACATGATTGTATTCTCATCTAACCCCATTTAAATTAAACTTGTCGTATTTTTTCTGTGACTACTGATTTCTGCATGTTATATAAATTAAGTTAATCAAAATGAATATTTTTAGTTCTTACCAAAACAAAAACAAACAAAAAACCCCCAACCAAACAAAAAATTAACCACTTAACACATCATTACAAGCATAAAATTTATTTATTTCAGTTATTTATTACAATCAAGCCACAGAGATTCTGGGCCTCCTAAAAAACTGAACAATACTGCCATGTCAAGAAAAAAAGGGTTCACAGAAAAACAGAAGCACAAGTACCGATATCTTTAGATGCTTCTGTTGCTGCAAACCTCACACTGAGAAGTTTGTGCTGCTCCTTAAACAGCTTACAGAACATATCTTGATCTTGGGGTAGATAATGCTACTAACAGTTTAATCCATCATTATGGAACTAAGGCCTTAAGAGCATGGTCCACATTTTGTTGTTGTTTTCTTTTTCCCTTTTCTTAGGAATCCACAAACTTACTGGAAGGAAAATATCTGTGTAACTGTATTATTCTGAACAGATGAAGTTCCATTTCAAAATTATCAAGATATTTTTATGTTACCTCAATGTCAGAGAGTTGAATTTTTTTTTCTTCTGTTTCTAAATTAAACATATAGTGGTACATATTTGCTGTTTTGACAATATTACTGTTTAATAAGTTTTGCTGATATTTATTCCCAATGTATTTATGAAGAACAATCACATCTCCTCTTTCCACTTGCTTTCTCAAGGCTCTGAGGTAAATGTAGCAGTGGCTTAAAGTCAGAGGCAGGAATATTTAGCATCTGCTCCACCCCTCTGATGGGCACTGAAGCCTTCAGGGCAGGATTATATGACATGCCTATGAAAGAACTCATGTACTATTGCAGTCTTCAGCTGGGTGTATTAAAGTAAAAGTTTTGATTTACCCTAATACACAAAGCAGTGGTTCACAAAGTGATTCAAAAGAGCTTCAAGTATTCGTGCCTTGAGGATAGTAACAACTTCTGCCATCCAATTTTAGCTTGCCACAGCACGTCTCTCAGAGCCTTAAGTCTGAATAGGCAAAGCCCTTTTAGTCTTCTCTTCCACAGCTAAGTCTATATTCCATGGTTACTAAACAGCTTTTTCTGAATGTTTAAAAGTAAGCTTAATTCATCCTGAAAATGATTGACTAAAATAATAAAACGATTTTTCAGAGGAAGTCTCATTAATGACTTCTCAAATGACCTGACTAAGTCTGTTTCACAGCAACACCAAAATTGATGCAGCTTTATATTGCAAAAATAAATTTGTTGTGTCACTAATGCTCCTGGTAACTCTTGCCTAATTTATTAAATTCTTCTTTTTTTCTACTGCTCCCATATCATTATTTCCTAACTGAATTTACAACTTCTTGTTTTATTTTAAGTCTTAACTCCTAAAGTCTAGAATATTTTCTAGTCCTTCATCTAATACAATCTAATTCTCACAAAATTCATTATTTTATTTGTTCCGTAATTGTCTCCTTATTACATTAACACTCATTTTGCTTTAAAGTATAAAGCAAAAATGTTCTTAAGACTGATTCTTGACTCAAGTAACTTTTTATAATGCTTACCTTTGCAAGAAAACCAATTGTCATCTCATTTAAATGAATTTCTTACATATTTTTTGATTCCTTTAGTAGTACCCTTCTTCCTCAGGTGCACAAATAATTTCCCAGGTGGCACAGTATCAACTGATTGCTGAAGTCCAGGAGAGAGATTACGAAATTTTCTTTGTCTAGAAAATTGGTTATCTTTTCAAAGAAAGTTATCAGATTGGTTTGTATGAACTCTTTGCAGTAAAGGCATTTTCAATTTTCATGCTATCTTCCCTCGCTCTTTATGTCAGTAGCTTAATTTTTTTTTCATATAAACTCTACTTTACTGTTTGATAAAAGATGAGGTCACACTTTCAGACCTTTATCTCTTCTTTTCCATCTTCTCCACCACTTAAATATAAATACTGTATTTGCTATTCTCCAACAAAACAGTAACTTTTTTTTTCCTAACAGATTTATCGAAAAGAAGACATGGCATGCTTTGCTCTGCATCACTCAGAATTCTGTGATGACACCTATATGTTCTTGCTTGACTTACATACATCAGACTCCTGGTTTTGCTTTCATCTCAGATGCTTCCAGCTTTTGTTTTTCCCATGTATATCTCTATCACATCTACAGAACCTTTTACTTCTAAGTGTAGTAATTGTCCTAATTCTCTCCCTTGTTCTTATAGCTTAATAAAGTTTTCTTTTAATCATCTCTTTAATGTCTACCTCAGCTGACATTTGTCAGAGCAATTTATCCTGATGATGACCGCACCCCTACTTTGTACATCTTTCTATCTGACTTCCCATCTCCCTCCATTTCCCACTCATTGCAATTTTCTGATCTCATAATTTATTCCATTAAAACAAAAAAAAAATTCTCATGAATCTACATGGGATGGACACCTGTGCAGCTGAGACTCTGAAAAGGAGTTTGAGATATTTTACTTCATGGACAAGTATGAAGACTATTTCTGTATCAAAATCCCCACTTTCCTCCTATCTGTCAGTGTATATAAAATCATTGTCTACCCCTGCTACTGAAGGCCAATGCTGAAAAGAATAAACTGTATTGATTGAACAGGGGACATACATTCCAAGTCACAGAATTAATCCGCCTAGAGGCAAAATATCTTTTTTCTCTATTACTGATCCTTTGTCACTTCAAACATAGTATTATATGTGTTTATAATTTCACTAGCCATCACACTGTACTCACCAAGACAGAAAGAAAATTAATAATGGCAAAACTTCAGAGTCTAATGTATAAAAAAAGCTGAGTTAAATGAAAAATATGGTTTTTTAAATATAATTTTATTTTTTAGATGCATTAATATTTGGTTGTTTTAAAGACTTTTTAAATCATTGCCTAATATATAATCTACACAGAATGATAGCTGTCAATTAAATATGCTGCTTACTAAGGTTTCCACTCGCACATACAAGGCCAGAAAGGACTTTTAGTGAAATGTTCATGAGAGGCAGAAGAATTACTCAAGGAATTAAATACTTTGTAGATATATTGTGATGTGGTAGAAATAGCAAGCTGATACATTTTGTGCTAACTTTGTTAAGGAAAGGCTTGCTTTTCTTCTCATGGGCACAAGAGACTTCACAGGAAAACTGGAACTTCAGGCCCTTGGACATACTGGGCCAGCAGTCCTGTTCAGTACAGACACTCCTACTCTACCTGGGGTACCACAGACTTCAGGGGCTTCTCTTGCCCCACCACCAGTCCTCAGCACCCCTGCTTGCCATTGACTGAGAGAGGCATTTATTCTCCTCTCTAGTCAAAATGCACTAATAATGCATGCGAAACAGAGACCTGCTGCTCCTTCTCAGGCGAATAAAACTCCATCGATCAGGCAGCAAAGATTATCCCAAAGGCACGGTAGGGCTCTAAAGGTACAGACTTACACAGCAGCCAAAACTAAAATAAAAAGTTATGGAAAGCAGGGAGAGTGAAAGATGTAGGGAAGTTGACTTAACTGTTCTATACAGGATCCTTAGGCAGGAAATAACAAACCTACCAGTCTTTCTATGAAATTCCAAATTACAAGTAGGTGTCACTCTCACCTAGAAAACTCACTGATCACAGTAATGCCTCTCCTGGTAGGGATGGTTCAGTAAAAAAAAAGCCCCACCTATAAATAAAATGTCAGAAGATGAAAGAAAGCACTTTCACCAGCCTACCAGCCATTTGAAAAGAATTGTCACAACAGATGTAGGTTGAGCCCACTGTTTGAACAGATCACAGAAAACATGGATGTAAAATACAGATTCAAAAAGCAACATTAAAGGAGAGTGTTGTTCAATAAACAAAACATAAAATTAGGCTTCCAGGGTTCCTCTTAAGTGCACCTCCAAGTTACAATCAAAGGGATTTTAAAAGGTACAAATTCTCAGTTAGTCTGCACATTCATCTAAACAATCACTTATGTTATGGAAGCATCATAATGATAAACTTAGTTTATAAAGAACAGAGCTATTCTTAGATGCTGTATGTATGCAAAACACTAAATTGTTGTAACAATACCATAAACCTGTCTGTATTGTCAACTGTTCACTTTCCTAATATTAAAGTTCAAAGCAAGAAGGGTTTTTTGGTATCTATGCCTTCCCTTTCAAAGGAAACGTAAATTCCATGCTTCTAAACCACTTGCAGATTTTGAAGTCGTTTATCAAGGAGTAGTATGGTGTTTCCTAACAAATAAGAGTTTATTTTATAATTGCCTTATGAGTACACTATGGTAGATTGGTTTAACTAAAGTCTGTCAAATTATCATAAGGTTTTTTTACATTTTGCAAATAATTGCTTTTTCTTCTCTATTCACTTTTTGTTAATGGAAACAGAGAAAGTTATTTCTGTCTTTAACATATGATGTAGAATGAAGATAAAAATAAAGAAAAAATAAGCAGTTAATGATGTGACCTTTAATTTCTTAGACATGCTTTTAAATTAAACCTAAAATGACCAGGAGACACATGTACACCAACGAAAGTGTGCCTAGCCCGGCTGGCAAGCAGAATACACCAGCCAAGACTGATTGGTTACAATTCTTGCTATTTATTTGTAGGGATGTATATTTCAAAGGGAAGGATGTCCCAGAAATTAAAAATGAGTATATACTTCATGTATATTTTAATTGGTTTTCTGCACCACTGTAGAGCATTTTACAAATGAAAGGCCTCTCTCTCTTTCTTCAAATAGCAAGACTCCTGGGCTGATTTCATCTTAAAATTTGCATAACCTTTCCCCTGATGTCTTTTCAGTAGTTACTTCTTGTAACTTGAGTCCTCCTTTGGATGCCCACAAACATAGAAATTTTTGGAGAAATTTCTAAGTAATGGCTTGGCTTCTTCAAGAAATTGAGAGACCTTCAAAGATATTTTCTTACAGACTTCTTGTAACATATCTGAGGGAAAAAACAATGCTTTGCTCCAACTTCTGGCTTCCCTAGGAACAAACAAACATATGATGTAGGTCCATAAATACCCTCTGCTTTCTAGGATGAAAAATACTTAAGTCCCTTCTGTGTATCAGACAGGAACTTGAGAAATCCAAGGCTGTAATCTTTTGTTTGGATATACCACATTTAAAACAATGCAAATTCATTTTGTGATATTGTAGAGAGGACTAAAAAGAAGGAAAATATCTTGACAGCTTTTAGTATAACACAATAGTTAAGCTGTGTTGGAGCAGATTGCCAAATAAGACCAATTCATTGCAGAACATGAAGAAAGCAGCAGCATGAACTCTGGTGTCGCCTTGTCAGTATCTGCACAGACTGTGGGTAGCACACAGGGTTTTTACTTTCTGGATAGTGGGTTCCACTCTCAACAGAACTTTAAACCTCAGTAAAGTCTTTCTGCAAAATATTTCATGTTAAATGTGAAGGGAACATACACTTGCAGCAAGTCTTATGCTACCTTTAAAAGTTGCAGAAGAGAAACATACACTGATCATTTATCCCACTGCTCACTGTTCCCCACTGAAGAACAAGAATTTAATCATAAGCATTTATATCTGCTCAAGTTGAGAGCCATGCTCAATAAACATTTCCCCCTCTCCTATTTTAAAGACCCTATTTACAAAACCTCTCTTTGTAGATGCTTGCTAACACTCAAAACAATTAAAACAAACAGGCCAGATCAACTTTTTGATTCGTGATCCACAGAAATGCAGCAGGAACCCATGAAACTGAAGGTTTAGAAAACCAGATCTGACAAAAATATTCTTCTGAAGTTATTTACAAAATGTAATCTGAAGACTATAAGACTTCATTTCAGTTTGATTTTACCAAATTTTATATAGATTATGTAACTATGTTTCATGAAAACCTGTTATGATTCAAAACTATCAAAAGATAACAATTAAACCAGAAGAATTATGCTACTCACGGAGTGTTTTACATTTAATAAGTCACTGCTCTACCATATGCTTATAAAGAGAGAGGAGGCAAGGAAAAAAATAAAAGGAACTAAAAAGGTTTTGCATCTTCAATGCGTGCAGACATTTTAGATCTACTTGATTTACTCTATTTGTTTTTAGAGTAAAAAGCAGTCTTTGACCAAACTGTCATCTTTAAAACATGGTGATATTTCATTTTCTCTCTTCTGTACTATTTAGATTGCTGGGAACTGAAATACTTCCAGCAGTCATTGTGTCCAATTTTTCAGTGCTGTCACTTCCCAGCAAATCTGCTTAAGCAAAACACTTGTGTTAGAAAACAGAGCAAATATATGATATAAAATATATTCTACATTTCTTTGCAGGGCAACTGGTATTCAAACACAAAACAGAATGAATATGTAAACATCTGTAATTTGAGTCCCACAGACTTTTAAACCATAAATCTGATTAATTTCCAAAGATGATAGAATTAGCTCACTTTTTTTGACTTTGCTGATTTTATTTTTTGCACAATAATTATAATCAAAGTTATAAAATAAAAAAATAATCAATATGTTATTTTCAAAGAAAACACTCCAGGTCACTAAAACTAAAAAACCCAGTTCATCTGAAAGACAGAAAACCAGAAGACGCTCAGTTTTAACCCTCTGTGGTTCACATGCTCCTTTGGTCTGTATTTGGTGCCCTTCAAGGCAACATAAAACTGGAACAACTTTACACTTAGATGTCTTTAGCCTTCAATATAAAGAGAAGAGCGCATACCTGAAATGCAAACAAATCCTGTATGCTGCTAAAAACTACACTAAAAAAAAAGTTAAGATCTTTACCTAAGACAGATTACATTTTGCAGAAGAAAAAAAAAAGAAAAAATTAAAAAATGCAGAATGGTGGTGGCTCTTACAAAACAGTTAATATTAAATTTTATTTTTAGAATTTTAAAAACATTATCTGATTTTAATAATTTAATTATACAAAAATCTTATTAATGTTTGAACTTTATACATAAGGAACTATGTAAGACTAGCATTACTCCCACTGCTTTAAAAAGCCTGTCATGTTACAGGAAAGTCAGTGCTTCTTACCGTGTACAGTTCAAATCCCAATACTCTGATGGCCTGTTAGCACCAAATGTGTCACCCTTTAACACCACAGAATCAATGCTCTGGAATGTCATGGCACCCTGATGAGCCACAAAGCCTCTGTATGCATTTATGAGACAAAGATTTTGTATTACTTCAGGGAAGAAATATGTCTAGTTAAAATCAATTTCAAGTTTCTTACTAAGGAAATAGTCCTAGGTAAATAAATTATTTTATTACAATTTTACTCAATCAAACATAGCAACTAAACAAAGAAGTTAAAAGTCATTTAGACATCCCCTTCTGATTAAGGACACTTGCATGTGCACCGTGCTCTAAATTCGAGTCCTCATTTTCAAGATTTTTTTGACAGCTCTTTCCCACCCAGATCATCACCCAACAACCCTTGATGAAAACTTCTTTCAGGATAGGTTAAAAAAAATATAACCTAAAATAAGAATTTTAGTAAAATCAAACAATAATATCTCAAATCTTAGGTACAAAAAGCTCTTCTAAAGGTTACTTCATCCATTTTCTCGTATTACCATCTAAATATTGGGACTACTGTAAGTAAGACAAGGCAATTACTTACTTTTAAAAAATGCTTCTGCAGCACATTATAAGGAATTGGAGACAAAGTTACTGACCTTTCTGACAGAAGCGGAAAATTGCAGATGAGACAAACCCATCAGCATCTTCTCCTAATTATATCTTAAAATATTTTCCACATCTAAGACAAGAAGTGTTGATTATTTGTGTTCCACCCTGGGATAAGAAATACATACTGGCCAATCTGAGATTACTTGGATGTTTAACAGAAAAAAACAATTTTTTAAAAACCTCTTCCTCAGCTGCTGTGCAGCTGGCAGAGTAAAGATTACTGTCTTTAACCACTGGATTTTAAAGCTATGTACATTTGACACACACAGAAACACACACATGCACACCTGACTCCTGTATATCTCCAAGATGTTGTCAAAAAATAAAAATGTCTAGTTCTCAGTACTCACATTTCCATTAAGGTGCATTAACTACTTAAATTCATAAAATAGAGTCTTCCTAATCCATGTGAAAATTAGTTATTTTCTCAGTTAAACAGCAAATGGCCAACACAGGTTAGCAAATTCAAACTGGATTCTTATGAACTTTAGTGTTGCATTAATTCATTACAATATGCTTTAGTATGCAACAAAACACTGCTGCAAAAATTGGATTCTTCAATACTTTTTATAAATACGATTCTCCAACTAATTTATATATGTCGGATAATAAATGTATCTGTATTGAAATTCCAATAAACATTTGCATGTAAAAAAAGTACATGTAAAATATTTAATGTGTTTCTAAGGTAGTAGCATAGGCCATGTGGCTGAGAGATAAGAGATAACTTCTTTTCTTCAAAGAAATATAAACTAAAACCTATTGCATCTCATGAAATTTTCCTTTGTACTGACATAACATACTGGGATGGAATGATTGTGCACCATTCTGTCAACCCAGCTGCTGGCTGTCTTGCATAATACTAACTAAATTGAGGGGATTATCAGTAGGGATTTCCTTTAATACATTAGTGGCCATAAACACACAAAAAAAAACTCAAAAGAGGCAATTCTGCAACTTTGCTGTGTGAAATCATTGCATTCCATCTCAGAGGCTGTTTTCATACAGGTGCTGCTCTTCTTTTCCCTCAATCAATGACATCTAGAACAGACAAATATTAAAAAACAAACAAACAAACAAGAACAAAAAAAAACAACACAAAAACCCCCAAAATAACAAGAAGAAGAGCTGAATATTGTTTCTACATGCTGTAATAGAACCTGGAAATTTCAAATGTCCCACTAAGTAAGGGGTTTTACCTGTAAATCATGAAAATTGTATACTGTGAAGAAAGAAAAAGAAAAGTAAAAAAAATAGGAAGATCCCTGAGAATATGAATATCCATATTTTATCTTTTGTGAAGCATTCCCCACACAAGATTGTTACTATTGCTACTTTTTCTTTATGTTAATATTTTCTATGGCATCTCTCAGCAGCTCATGAGTATCTCTTAGCAGACATTGCTGTGCTTGGCTGTAAGTCTCAGGAGGGCTAATTTTTGCCAATTAGAAATAAGCAGGTTGTTTAATTAACACACCCTTTTCATTAATAGTTTAACCCAAAGCTGACAAAGAGTCTTTGTTGCAAACCAGGAACAAAGAGAGGAGTACTAATTAAACACCCTGAAGTTTCTAAAGTGAGAGTTTATTTCAGTACCCAAGGGATCCTTTGAACTCCTCAAAAGACCTCTAGAGCCTTCCAAGAGCACTTGGAATTTCTTATAATTGTCCCACTCCCTCTGGAAAAAACCCCAAAACAAAACAAAACCAAACCAAACCAAACCAAAAAAAAAAAAAAGCCACAAACAATATACAAACCAACCAAAAAAAGCAAACCAAAGTGTAAATAATCTGGAAAATTCTGATGATTTTGATTTCAATGTCTTTGAACCAGACTAAAATAAAACTGATTTTGATTTCAGAGTAGCACAACTGTAAACTCAGACCTGGAAAACTGTTTTCAACTCTGACCTGAATTCATGAGATTAGTGCTATGCAAGCCACTGTGAGCTACGTTAGACATTACATGGGAGCTAAACTGATGCAGAAGAGGAGGAAAGGTGATTCCCTGTACTGGCACTAAGTACCTACCAGAGGGATAAACAGAAAAATCTGTTCTATGGCTGCAAAGTTGTTACTTTCTACATTCTTTCAGACTTTCTCTTCATTTTATTGTATGTGTGTGATGAATACATTGTCTTAAAATCAATTGGCAAATCTAAGTAGCAAGCAAAGATTTCCAACTGGATGTGGGTTTCAACTGAGAGCTTCTGCTGCAAGAAAAAGAGCAGCTTTCCTGATAGAAGTGATCTTTGCTTCAGCTCTCCACCTTTCTGCCTCCTCACAGATATATACACCCACACCAGGAACAGCAAAGCTGTTTATGAGGCAGCAGCTAAAAACTGCACTTTACAACCCAACATAGTGAGGCCAAAGAGCACTGATTCTTTAATATTTGGGCTTCTACTTGCACTGACCCAATAACTGCTGCATGAGCAACTCCTCTGCTCAGGAGCAACCCAGTGATAGATGGAGGCGCTGAGTGTCACAAAGTTAGACATTCGTGCCCATGCATCAGACCTCTAAGGTGAACTGGGTATGAATGGAATGTGCTAAATGGAATGTGCTTTCAGGGAGCAGAAGCAGTATTACACTATTTTATTCTCCCTTATACCATTATACCTAGCTTCTAAATTTTCTAGAGTCCAACAGAATGACAATTCAAGAAAACAAGACGGGACTTTGGAAACCTGTTAGACCTAAGACTCAAAATACCAACTGTCCAGACTTTCTTCACCTATTTAACTTTATATTTTAAGAACATACTATTTCCTTACTATTTTCTATACATTTACACATTTATTTCATTAGTAACCAGAAAATTAAGAAAACAATTCTTTTTTTGTTTAACCAAACCTATGCACTTGCTTGTTCAAACACGTATTCAGATGCTAAATTCAAGATTTTTGTAATAATGCCAAGGAATTATTTTTTAGATTCCAACAGATCCAAAGTTCTACAGGTCCATGCCTCATTACACCACAACCAGCAACAGACCAAATCCTGTGTACTACTGTCACAGACAAATAAGAAATAAAAAAGTTTGCAGTACAAAAATTGAGCTACTCCCTTTATGCAGTAATGGATCAGAAGATAGTTTACAAAATAGATTTTTAACTATTTGGTTTGTGAAGTTTGTTTGTAAATACATTATTAAATGTATGTAGGAGTATTTATTTATCTTTTCTTTTACAGGGTTAGTATTTTGGAAAAAACTGTTGATAATATCAGTGACAGTATTTCAGTTCAGTGTTTCCAGACACAAATAGTCTGCTACCTAGTACTGCCCACGTTAGAAAAAAAAAGCTCTAAGGAATCACAGTACTAAACCCACTGTCAACTGCATTCAATCACACTATGCCTAGAGATTTAAGAGTATACCAGAATCCACTGACCCAAAGATTTCACAGTTTCTTGTTTCATGATTCAGTGGAAAGGATATGAATGAACAAGTGAGAGAAGAACAAATAGAAGTGAATCAGGACATGCTCTGGAACTCTAACAGGCAGCTGGGCTCCAGCCAGCAGTCTGCACTTGCTTCTTTTTCCTCCCTAAGGAACAGTTCCAGCATACTGAACTGATTCTTCAACTAACAAAAAGAAGCAATTTTTACATCCCCAGCCTGAAAATTTAAACTAGTCTCAGTTCCATACAGAAAATGCTTTAAAATCTTATCTTTATTTCAGGCTGTGCTCCAAAATCCTTTTTAAAATAATGTTTAAAAACATATATATATTATACAGAAAATATTCACTGTGAGATTCCTTTCAAAAAAATCTTATGTAGATGGGATACACAGCAGCTGACTGGTACAGCCTTCTGGAGTAAACATTTCTTCCTCCAACTCTGAATTTTTTCCTTTTCTAATTCTCTCATCCTAACAATTAACCTGGATCTGATCTAGCTGAAGGAGTTATCTTTGGAGGCACTAATCACCCACTGCTCTTCACTGATTGTAGTGGGAATTGTCTATATTCATCTGCCCAAAAAGCAAGCTTTTAATGATCTAGCATAATGTAACTTAATATTATAAACTATTTTTTCTAACTAGTAATTTTTAAATTTTAATTTAAATTCTATTTCCTTAATTATCTCACTTTTATTTTGAATTTTACATTATGCTCAAATGAAAAAAAAATGTAAATGGTGCCAGTAAGACAAATAACTTTTTTCAAAATAGCTTTTCTTCTGGTTTTTTAATTCCTTCTAGTTGTTGGTCATTTTATTGGAACTGCTTTCCCTCATCTACAAATATTACACTTTAATATAAGTATTAAAAGAGTTGTCCAATCAAATTGAGTAAAAATAAAGGTAATTATTCTATGGACTCATATAAATACAAGGAATAAAATGGAAAAACTAAATGAAAATTATCATTGTGAAAAATATGAAGAAATCTTTGTGTATTTTCTTCTTAATTAAACAAAGTATTTTTTCTTTTTTCTTTGAACAAACCTAAGACGTTGTTTCAGTAGATCATGAAATACAAAATATAGAAGCATAGTTGATATATTCAAAGAATAACAAAAAAGTATAGGAACACATCTATGCAGCATTTTTGAAAGCTGCTTTTAAATCAAATTTTATTGATGGAACTTAAAAATCAAGCATATTAAATTAAAAGTTTTTCCACTGCTGAACTTAAAAATCAAAGCCATGCTTTTCCAAAGGTTAATGTCATTTTGGAAAAAAAAAATCTATTTGAAAACTACTTTTCAAACTCGTGCCCACATGAATTAAGACCTCATTTTGGCAAAGGGTTCAGCTGACACATAAGAGCTATATACTGATATCCTGATCACATATGCATGTACCCACAAGACTGAGATATCTCCACAGCATGGTGTTCTCTTCTCTCTTCAAACAGATATTACTTTCCCTTTTCTTTCCCTGACCAGATTTGTTAAAGTCTTCTCAGTCAGATTTTTCTCCTTTGTCCACTTCCTGCTCAAAAGAGTTCTAAAGAATAACAAAGGCTGACAATGGAATAAATGGCAAAGCAAAAATGATGTGGAAACCAAACAGCAAAACTCCTTCTTGTTCCTTCTTTCTCTATCAGTTAAGAACCGAACAAATTGTAAATGCATTATCATCTCTCTTTGAAGCCAATGAAAATTTTCTGAAGGGGAGGAGAGGCAAAATAATAAATAAAATATAATGAGTGCTTTAGGAATTGCAACAGAGTCACGAAGCCCATGAGCATAACCCATGAACAAATAAATCTATTCTTTGTAGCTTCCATTACAAGAAGTCAAACTTGAAAGGAAGCCTTGCATTAACCAAGGTAATAGCAATGACGTGCCTACCTCCACAGCAAGAAGAAACTAGAATTGCTACATCTGATTTACCTCAGTCCTGCTTTCCTAACTTTAGAAGAGCAGCAGTGCAGATAGATTTAATTAGCAAGTCCAGACCACTGGATTAATGGCTGATACACAAAATGAACTATCAGCTATTATATACAGTTATTATTTCAACATTAGAAGAACTCAAATTAACTCACACAAACAAACAAACAAATAAGAGTCTGAAGCAGCAGGAAAGCTGCTGAACTAATAATCAATGATGACTGAACTAATAATCAATAAAAATAGACTTCATAGAAGTAGCAAGTATTTTGGCCCATTTCAGGCCAGATTCTCTGTGACTGCCAAGCTTGGCAGCAGTTCCATAGTTTTCTCCCTGATTTAGATGTAGGCTTATGCTGCAGGGCCCAGTGAGATTGGATTGTGTAGGTAACGGAACTGGCTTAGTCCCAGTTTTAACCAACTGATCAGCAACGTATGGCTGTGTGCAACTACAAAAACACTGAACTCACATTTTTATGGGGTTTTTTTTGCAGCTCATTTTGAATTCCATACTGCCATTACTACCTAAACAAACTGGCTATGTTGCTATATTCCCATTTAGGGTATGACAATAATATGGTTGTATTCAGTATCTAATAATTGTCTCTGTGTCTGGTATTCAGTGTGTTTTTAAACCAAACTCTTTTAAATTTAATATGCACATTTTTTCAAAGAACATTCAGATTTTCACTTGACTAGAAGTGCAAATACAAAAATACGAAACTGTTGTTCTTTTCTAGGAGGGGTTTTGATTTTGATTTTCTAGGACTTGTACTAGTTTAATTTATTTTGGTTAACGGTCATTCTTTGTAAGTAGGTTAGTTTATTCAAAGACCATCTGATCTAAAGCTAGAACTGAAAGAAAGAAAGAAATAATCTTAAGTGACTGAAAGATTATATAGACAAGAGGTTCAATATTAACTTGCCCAGATGAAATGACCACAGTATTAGTGTTCTCCATGACACTGATTTTCAGTTAGTTGAAAAAAATTGCCATTTGGTAGCTATCCATATTTTGCTGGCAGGAAAAGGTGAAACTGCAAATTTCTTGCATTTGGCTCAATATTTCTTTAACCTTGAATAATGTTATACTCCTGGAAACTGTGGATGACCCAAAACAGGGAAAGGCTCTGAGCACCAGGAAGAAAGTAGGATTTGAATCCAAATGACCTTGACAAATCCACAGACTAACTCTATAATAGAACTGTAACACTGAAAAAGTAAAAAATCACAAATACATAACAAATTACATTTCACGCTGCCTCACAGACAGGAGTTGTTCCAAAGGAGCAAACAATAGCGCAGAATGACAATGAAAATTAAGCCAAGATGTGTAGTAAAGAGTCGCACTGGGAAGGCAGGAAAAGGAATGGTAGTACTTAGGACACTGAGAAACCCATTTTCTATTCAGAAATTATAAGACTTCAGTTATAATGAAAAGCATTGCTCAGCACTAGAATTTTTCTGACTGTATTGCATCTGGTCTCAGATATACTGACAGGTAAGAAAGACCCCGGAGGACAACAGTTAGAAGCCTATGAAACATAAAATGTCTTTCTTTATGTAACCTTATCAACACCCAACAAAACACTAATAAGATTCTCCAAATTGTTATAAAAGGACAATGAAGAATTTTTTTCTGTGTACTCTAAGGAGAGGCAAAAAGCTACCTTGCCCTGGTTTCCACATTACCATTTCAATATGCTGATTTAGGCATGTATTGCCTTCTTCACACCCCATTCACTGACTCCCCTTTTTGTCTCCTGTTTGTTGAATGTTTCCTTTTTCTCACTTTTTTTTCCTCCCAGTCAAATGTTTCCATTAAAGACTTTTTGTTTGTTTTAAGCACTTAAAGAATATTTTAAAAAAAACCAAAAAAACAACAGAAGTGACCTCCAGATATGAAGAAGGCTTGAGCAGCTTAGGGACAGAGGTGAAGTACTCTCAAGCAGAACAAAAATCACAATAGCAGTAGAAAAGCTTTTAGGAAAAAAATACAGTCATAAATTCTATTACACTGTCAGTGTATGCTCGCTCCTTTTTTAAAAGGTTTTGAAGAATTTAGATGCAAGATGTCTAACAGTACACCACTAATGCTTCTGCAGTTTTGTACCCTTGGACAAAAATGTCTAAAAAATAATATGCTGGGTAGCACCAGAGTTTCTTGTGCCTCTCCTTTTCATTCTGTATTTCTAAGTTTGTGGCCAAAGCAAAGTAGAAAAGTATTTAAAGCAGCATCCATTATGTTATATCAAATTTTTTAAAAAGTAGAGCTAAAACACTTAATGAAGAAACATTTATGAGGGAAATCAAATGTAAAAAGACACCATTCAGCATGTGCTTAATATATATTCCATTAGCCTTTCCCCCTTTTTTCCTTTTAGGTAGTGTAAACATAAACAGAATGGATTTTTATGTCTTCTCATTTGTGAGTTTCATAAAATTATTGGTTTAATAGATAAACCTCTCGTAGGTAATAGTTATAGCCCGGGGGAAAACAGTCCAACTATGTATTTTGTATTACTACCATTTCAATATAAATCTCCATTTACTCTGTCATTCCTGTGATTTGCTGCCATGATCTTCAGCCAGCTATTTTGTTTGGAAATCCATTCCATAAATTTATCCACTGTTCATAATAAGCCATTTAGGAACATTTGAAAAAAATAAGTTCTTTCACATCCCTCCTCCAAGAAGCCTAACTGGTTTATTCCTTCTACAATTAGAGGACTCAAAAGAAACATGGGTAATCTTCCAAAAACAGGTACAGCAGTCTCTATACAACTCTATACAACAAGCAGTCTCAACACTTTCAAATTTCTCAGAACAATTAAAAAAAAATTAGCAGTTAAAATCCCTTATTTACTTTTCTTTTTCCTCAGAACACCATTTCTACATTTATGTGTACTTTGAAATCTCTACCACAGGATGACAATTAAGCATGCTGTGCAGGGCCGGGAGGTTACTGCCCCCTGTTTTTACCAGCTGCTTCTTCCAGCTCTTTCCTGTTGGAGGTAAGAAACTCCCCACATCTGACAGGAGAACCATATGTGCACTTACTTCTAAAGTGGAATTACTTGTCTGAATGAGTCCTAAAGGCAATTTATCCTTAAAGTTCAGAAACCAAAGCCCCTGTTAACAAGGACAAACAATAATAATCAATTTACACTTCTCAAATGGTTTCCAAGGCTCATTCTTTAATGCTCAGGGGCTAAAATGTGGAACATCTGATGGTAAATAAATTGTTCCTTTTCTACTAGATCAAATATTGACATATTTTACAACATATCATGCTGTCTTATGCAGTTAGCTTCATCTGTGATTATAGACAGCATTGTGACATATTAAGATATCATCATGTTGCCGATGCAGATAAGTGTATATATATCATGCTTTTAGATTTTCTTTATTATTCTTCTGAATGATTGTAACATATTTCTGCATCCAACTGTAGGTTATACAGAAGCCTTCAGGAACTCTGTTATAAAAGATTCTATGACTATGTTTGATACAATTTGACATTTGATATAACATCAGAAATAACAACTTACAGATGTCATTCAGCATAACAGAGCAGCTAATAGCATGGAGTAAATGTGAAAAAATACACCTTAAGTCAAGCCAAATAAAACCAGTTTGATAAATATCTTTTCTGGTATGAGTAGGTATATGTAATTATGAACAATCTCTCCTGACTTCATGAGAATTTATAAACAGGTGCTCATCCAGATGACTTTCAGGTCAATGTTAAGACTTCCAATGGATTTGCTATTCCAACTACATTAGGTCCTGAGACAGAATCACCAATTTCTGTCTGATCCTCTGTGCTGCCTCATGACACAAGCCAAAACAATGAATTTGAGCCAATAATTTTACTGCTTTGAAAACATGAATTTTTATTACTATTATGACGAAATTATCATTAAGACTTAGTAACTTGAGGAAAAAATGACAGAAAATCAAAGCTCACCTTACTCCTTGGAAAAAACCTTAGAATATGAGGTAATTAAATAATTAGATGGTTGTGTGGCATCTGTCTGAGACTGACTTTTCTTCACAGCAGCAGATATGGTACCGTGTTTCAGATTTGTGACTGAAATGATGTTGATAGTACACCAATCTTTTCTCTATTGGTAAGCAGAGCTTGTGCAGAATCGAATTTCACTTTTCCCCTCTCTGCCAGCAAGTAGGCCTGGGGTGAGAAAGAAACTGGGAGGAAACACAGCCAGGACAGCTGACTAAATCAACCAACAGAGATATCCCATGTCTCATGATGCCATGCTCAGCAAGAAAAGCTCAGGGAAAGAAGAAGAAAAGGGGGGGAAGTTTGGGGTCATGGCATTTAATTTCCCAAGAAACCACTACTTGTGATGAAGGCGTGCTTTTGAGGAAGTTGCTAAACACCTGTCTGCCAATGGGAGTAGTGAATGAATTCCTTATTTTGCTTTGTTTGTGTGCACAGATTTCACTTCACCTACAAAACTGCCTTTATCACAATCTTCAAGTCTTCTCATATTCCTTTTATTTTCTCCCCCTCCATGGAGAGGAGAGTGAGCAAGCAGCTTTGTGGGTGCTTGGCTGCTGGCTGGGGTCATATTGCAACAATGGCAATTTATAGTAATTTACTACAACTAAACAAAAATCAATTAATGTTAAAGATGTAAACCTCATAAGAACTTCAGCATTACTGAAAATTTATCAGTGTGTGATACTTGATACTTGTAATATCAGTGTGTAATACTTGTCTTTTTAAATCTAATATAATTTCCAGGAGGGTAATGTGTGATCTTAACTTTTTCAGTCAAAAAATACCCTGATTTTGTCAAGACTTTTGTTCATAATAAAGGTTCTTACATTGCATGACAATGTCTTTCCTGTTAAAAGCTTGTAATGCAATGCATTATGAATAACTCTCACAAAAAGAAAACCTCTTAGATTTCAAGCAATTTGAAATTAAATATATTTTCCCATTTAAAAAAAGAAAAAAAAAGGAACTAAGGGATACATTTGGGCTTCTATACTACTGCAGTTGGCTTGTTACAGACAATTTCCCAGCTATTTGATGGATGACTTGTGTGTGTACAACAGCCTGTCTAGTATAAGGCAAAAGGGATATCAGGATATATTCTAATGAGCCATGTTCAAGGTTAGTAGCACACACACACCTGATACTTTTTTTTCAAGCATTGCCAACTGTTTTCATCAATCCCAAGCACATAAGTGGATAATAAAGATTGATTAAAACCAGAAGTATTTGAATTTGAGCATCACGGGGTTTGGAACGGCAGAGCACCATAGTCTCACTGAACTGCTTTATGGGGCTAGAATTACCCGTATTTCATGTACTGCTCTTGTGAGTTTTATCCATTATGAGGTTGAAATACGAATTTTATCTATTTCTCATATATAATCCTCAATGTATTTTGGTTTCTAAAAGCTTTCATACTTGGGCAGATTCTTTTCCTCCTAATTTGCTCCAGCCATCTAGGAATTATCTGAGTGTGAAAGAATGATATTTAAGTGTTTTTTTTTTTTCTCTTAAAAATGATTTAATACTTCTTTCCTTAGGTATTTAAGCATGCATCAAACCCTGATATTAGCAGTTGTACTATATTTTTCTACTGATAGTAGCCATTTCAGAGCTTTTATATCTGCATTAACCCTAATGCATTTTTATTAGCTTATTGCAATGGGAAATTCCAATTGTGCCTCAAGAACTGAATGAGAACCTGTCAAAATATTACATTGTAAGAATTTCCTGAGGTTCACTCTATACCACCAATGCCTGCTGATAACTACTTACACTCTCTTCAGGGACTGCTCTCAGCATCTTGTGGTACCCATGGCCATCCTGAGATAATGTATTTCCCAATGACAGGAATTTAAGTTCCTACACAACTGTAGGGATTTCATTTTTAGTGTTGAGAGAATGTTTCAATTGCCACTTTGCAGGAAAAGATGTAAAAGTATCACGGGACATATTCTACTTTCAGTTATATAAATGTAAATTTAGAATATTTTTTCTAGTGTGCTTTTATACCTAAGCTGAAATGAGCATTAGAGTTCGTAGTTCCATTGGTAATATTCCTACAAAAAGCAGTGTAAAGTGGTTAGTAGGAAGTGCTGTGGGCATTATTTTTCCCATGAGATTTTATTTAATAGTCATATATTGGAAAGAGCAAAAGAACCCAGATTCTGTAGAGCACTGTAATCAGAGTAGCAATGCTGATATTTACATTAGAAAGATTTATTAAAAAAAAAAACCAAACTCAACATTTTTTAAGCTTTTAAAAGAGGCTCAAAAAACCAAGTTAAACTTAGTTTAGAATAATCATACTTGCCACATAATATTGCAGGTTTTTTTTTTTTTGTTTTACTTTGCTTTTTTGTTCTTGTTTTCACTTTTTCTTTAAGCTGAGATCTGAAGTCAAAAACAATGATCCTACAAGTAATGGTCTGCACAAAATCCCCAGCCTGATGTTTATGAGTCATTTTTCTAAGTGCATGCAAAAAATATATCACATTAAAAAATATGTGTGAATGCAGATACTTAAAAGTCTACTTGATCTTTTAAGTCTATCTATATTCAGTCAGCATGTGAAACTTCATTTTCCATATGGAAATATAGTTATACATTAGCATCTTGGCATGTAGCTGCAATACAAAATTTTTTTTCATTTTTAAAGAAGTCCATTACTGCAATAAACTAAAAGCTTTCTGAGAGGACAGTAAAGTATTATTTTTAGTAGTAAATTGTGCAGGGTCATGGCACAATCTCATTTTCTGATAAGTGAGCCTCCACAGCACTAAATTATCTGCATGACCTTTAGTACAATTTTGGTTGATGCCAACCAGCACTTGGTTCCCAAGAGTGCTTAGCCACAGTTCAGCAGACACCACTGCCCAGGAATCATTCCCAACCCATAGCTTGAATCCAGTCATTCTGTTCTGAAGCGTAAGAGAAACGTGGTACCTAGTCTGACAAAGAACAGGTATGATCCTATGGATTAAATTATGTTAGTTAAATATTTTTTGGCATAAGAATGCAAAACGCTCAAAAAATTATTGAATAATGTTTTAAAATGTCTGCAGCAACTGTAGCTGCATCCCCCAGTGCCTGTGGATAAAAGCAGGAAGTAGCCATTGCTGTATTTTATCAGTCTACCTGCATATTTATGTAAAAATGTCACTTGTATTTTTCCTTAAATTACTGACTAATGTCACAGTTCACACGTATAGAGAGAAAAAAGTCAAAGCCCAGTATGCAAGGTCAACTTTTAAGAAAGAAATTGAAACAAATTACATATATCACTGGTTACTTTAAAAGAAAGCAAAATCTCTACCTTTCTTCTACCAAGATAGCATCAAAATAAAATTTTACAGTGATATTACACTGCAGGGTACTACACAGAACACAAAAGGAAGATTGTCCTCAAGTAGGTCTCATGAGAGGATAAATACTGAAACTGCAATGAGTAATACACTAACTTCTCTGGCATCCTCTGGGAATGTGATAACTTGGAAGAGACTGTGCTGACATTTGTAACTGCTTATCACAGATACTCTATTAGCTGTTCTCTTCTACTGGACTTTGCCTGCTGGGATTACTGGAGAAGAATGGGATGCTCCTGTGTATATCACAGCGAATTTCGATCCCTTCCCAAAGCCAGCAGGCAGACACTTACATAAGGTGCTTGCTCCCTGATCACTCACAGAGGGTGAATGAAACACTTACAGAATTATATCACTTGCCAGAGTGTTTCCTTAGGTTGGTCAATGAGAATTTTTATGTTCAAAATTTTTAAATCATCAGAGAAATATTAAAAAAACAACACTTTTCATTAGCTGCTAGGAATGTAATGAATGATTTCAATGCATTGTACTAAGACTACCAGTAACCAATGAAACACAGCAGTGATCAACCAGTGCATAAAATTGTAGCCCTATACTCTGGTATATCATGCTTCTTAAAAAAAAACAAAACCCACAAATTAAACAAAAATCCAAACAGGAAGTACCGTGTCTGGTGATCGAGTAACATCAAACTTCTCTTTTTGAACAGGATCTGTATTAGCACATAAATTTACACACACACACAGTGTTTATAAAGTTTGTTTATAAAATGTGACATAACACATTTTACATGTGACATTTTATACTCTGAATGTTCAGCCCTGTAAAATATTATTGTATAAGTGAAGTTGAATACAATTGAAAAACACTTGTACTACAAATCCATTCAAGTTCCTACTCTCTCTGTTCTGAGATATTTCTCATGCCTCTTTTTAATGCAGATGACTTTGTTGTTTACATCATTTGAGTACTCTTCTTTAAAATAACACATTTTGCATGAATGCCATGTTTGATTAAAAAAATTAAGCTTTAAATGTCAAAATTATTATATCTATGTAAATATAAAACTAATGCACTTCTAATACATATGGTCATAATTTTTTTCTTTTAAATTATCCACTGCATGAGTTGAAAGGTTATACTAAAATAAATGCAAACTAGCTTATATACATGTGAAGGTGCTAAGTCTCAAAAGTTCCTTAATCTGTTAGCTTATGGAAAAAATCCAGGGTAATAACTTGTAAAAAATATATTTTTTTCCTTTTCTCATTTAATTAATAAAGTTATTGCCATAATTATTGCTTGATATTATTAAATGTATTTATTTTTCATTCTATTCTATATAATTAATATTTTAATTGTCATGCAGAATATCAATTTACATTTCATATTAATAATTAATTCTATAAAGTAAACAAAATTATTTAATTACATCAGAAGTGCCAAGCAAAAATCACCTTTTGATTATTATAGGACAAAACATTAAACAGTGAAAACCAGGGGTTTAGGAATTGAAAATAACTCTATTGATTTAACAGTAAGTCTGAGAATAAACAGCATATAAAAATACCAGCCTGAGGTCCTGTAAACACAATATTCATCAGAGTTTGTAGGACTGTGCCTTTTATTTTTTTTCTCTGTGTTTCACATGTGAACTCTGTTTCTTTGTTTTTAAAACTAGGATATAGAAATACTAAGCCATTGATACATGGGTGTTTCCTTTCAAAATGTGCACAGTTCAAGATCAGAGAAAGGGATAGAAAATATCTCTTCAGTTTCATATCTCTTTGAAAATCATCATCTTCACTTTACAGGTCACCTCTCCCCAGTCTGAATGGTAGAACAATTCTATATCAGCAATGCACTGCTCCCCAAATAGTCTTTTGCTAGAACAGAAATCTGCACTGAGGCAATAGCTTGGATCCTCAATGACTTCTCCAAAGCCCACTAAACAAGGGACTAATAACATAAGAGTGACGACACTTCCAATTATGTGCTCATTCTGGCTCTTTGTCTGTTTTATGTCCCTATAGATGAAAAATCCAGGAGAACAGGAATCAAGATGCTGCCTTTTACAGTGATTGACATTAACTTCCCGTAATGTTAGAGGAAACCAGTCACAAGGAAGGAGTTACACGGTTTATAAAATTCTTTTTATCAGTCTGAGTTGTATAGACCCCTAAAAACTCATAGACTAGGCCTGTGTCTGTGTGCTGAATGCATTTGAAGAAATAAGGGTTAATAAAATTAAAACTGATTATTGAAAATCCAGGCAACCTATATATTATGTTGTTTGGGCACAAAGAGTCTATAGGTCACATATAATCAATTATAACATAACAACTACATCCTGGTATCCTGCATAAGTTATGTGAAATAAAGTGGTTACACAATCTACTAGAAGAACCCAGGGAACTGAGTTTCTGCTCCTTATCTCAGACGCTGCTAGAATCTGTAAGCACGTCTGTCACAGCACCTTATTCTTCACAAAGACAGATCCATTGATGGACCACATAGCCCTCATCTGCAGCTAGGCAAATACTCATCAAGGACATATAAATCCATCCCAGCTGGATGGATCTCTCCAAACCATTTCAGCTAAAATTCCTGACACACCTGTCTCCCTGTTCAGCCATTATATTCCCGTGTCCAAATATTTCCAGGTTCATTTCTGGTATTTTCCCTCCCAGGGGAAAAAAAATGCATACTTTTCATCTTTTCACTTGAATCTCCTTGATCTGCCTCATGACTTTTTCTATCTCATAAACATCAGTTTTTCCTCAGCAAAGAGAAAGCAGAATATAACTTTGAATGTACAGACACAGATTTTGGAAGTATATTCATCTGACACTCAGAACACTATAGTTGTTCTGTTTTCAAGCCTAAAACTTTGTTTGTTAGACCAACTGCATTACTAATTTTACTTTATATTGTATTTCTACAAGTATAGTATCTATTTTAAGGGTAAAGAAAGATCGGTGGCAGAAACAGTTTTTATAAAGCCACCATATAAATACCACTGAAGAAATTGTAACAAAACACTATAGTGTGTAATCACAAAGCCAGGATAGTTTGTTTTTTTCTAACACCCAGTTATCACAAAGTATTTTGCAAAAAGTAGGATTAATCTTGCAAAGAATTTTATTTCTTTGAACTTCCTTAAATTACCTTTCCATTTTCTTTGAGTTTGTGGTTGCTGTTATAATTAAGTTTTGGATATGACCATTGCTAGCGTTTCTAACTCATTACTGTTTCCCTTTTTCTTCCTGAAGAGGCCCAGCTTAGAGGAAAATTTACCAAACCTCTTTCATAATCTTCAGCGTCAACACTATGATGAAGAATAAAACAGTACGTTATTAAAATCTGATGTTCCTGCAATCCCAACAAAATAAAAATCCTGTATTTGGCACATTTATATACAGCTTCTGTGTCTGTATCGTGATATAAGATTTATCTACCTGCTATTTCCTCTTGACTATTACAGTTCAAGCTGTATTTGCTAGATAAATGCCAAATAGAGGACAAAACATAAAACAGTTTAAGACACTGTGGCTGCTGCATGTTATCTTAGTTATTATGAAGGCTATAAATACTTTCTAGTTTATCACTTTACATATTCCTCATTTTCTAGGCTTAGATAGAGAGAACAGAATCCATCAATGTTATTTATGACATGTGATGAACACTACAAGTCTGTTTTTCTTTTTAATTAACTTTGATGTTTACTGACTATAAAAATTGCCTAGGGCAAGAGGACAAAGCAAAGCATCAAAATGCTCTGCAGATGTGAGGTGAAATTAAAGCATGCATATATCCTGGTGGTGATGAACTCACAATATCTTGCATCACCATCACATAAGTGCTCGCATTTCCATAATTTGTACTTTTTACTTAAAATAACTAAGGTAAACATCTAATTACAGTTTTAGAAATAATGATATGACTGGTATTTTAAGAGAATATCTATAGAGCATCTTCATTTTGCTTGCTTTCTTAGTTCCCTCAGTCATTTTTCACATTTCCAAAAAGTACATTGAGGCAACAGGTGAGAGGGCAGAAGGATGCATAGCTACACTCCTTTAGCAGGCCTAGTCCCTGTGTTCTTATCCCCTGCTTCCACCACCAAATGCTTTTGTCTATGCCCCAACAATCAAAACATACAGAAATACCTTAAAATATTTTTATTATAGGTCTGTGTCATCATTTGTGTGGGTGAAATATACCACCAAAAAAAATCAAAACTTAAAACTGCTTTTGAAAAATCACAGGGCAGCTGGAATGTCAACCCAAATCAGTGACCTAGAAGCTGCCTAAACTGTTCCTCTGCTATGATCAATGGAGAGAGAGGTCCAGTAGACAGTACATAGCTAAAGTAAAGAGAATAGCTTGACTCCCTAAGGCATCTATTCCTCTTCATGTGAATTGTCCCTAAATAAGTAACTTGGGCTAAATGACCAGCAAGCTGAGGTGAGATAAATTGGCCTAAGGGCCAAAGTGCACCTTTAAGTAACAAACTTTTAAAAACATGTCCTTCATTAACATTGCCATTTGCACCTCATTCTTGCAGGAGAACTTGGTCTGATATACATACAGGAACGTAACAATTGTTCTGTTGCCTGAAATATTTTCATAGAAATGAGTTAAACATAATTCTATCACAGCTATTTTAATCTTTCAAGGGAACACAGAGTTAGAGTAATACAGGGAAATCCCTCTACAGTCAATATGTGTCAAGTTAAGCTTATTTCAATAGTGCTAAATAAGGCCAGTATGCTCTAATATTAGGATAAAATATCTACTATATTCCAATAATTAAACACAAACTGAACATACAAAGAAGGTAGAGATTTATTATCCTGTTATCAACATCAGTAAATAGGAATGTAATTCTTAAATATGTACTATAATAAAGTAAAAGGTATAAGAAATTTAGTAAGACTCTATGTTCTCAAGAGAACCAAATTTAAGCTCTGTTATGAAATCCATTACAATTCATACTTCAGTGTATTGCAATCCATCTCTATAAACATATACAAGATACATAATCTCATCAGGGTAATTTCAAACTGTCCTACAAAAAGAGTCCCAACATTTCTAAGAGCTGAATACAGTAAGCTTACAATTTGTGCTTGTTTGCACTTCCCTTAGGATTTACAGCACAACCAGATCAGAGAACCTGACTCTCACAACATTTTGGTCTCTGACTTGCAGACTAGAACCCAGAGTGTGGACAAAATTCTGCATGCAACAAGAGCACTTGCTCCTTTACTGACTTCTCTCCAAACTTGTAACATGATCATGAAGCAATAAAATGCTATTATCTACTTCCTATGGACAAGAAACCAAAGAGTGATATTAAGGGCATGTCTAGAATAAGGCAGAACTGAACATATGTTTAGGGACACTTATGACAGCACACTGTTAGCAAGGTTCTGTATTTCTCACATGGATTCTTTCTCATGTGGATTCTTCCTCTGATGAGAGGAAGATAAGAATATTTGATTTTAACAAATAATTTTAAAAAATTTAACTCCCCACACCTTGATGTGATTTCATTATTTTACAGTTATATTAATGCATTTATCTGCCAGTCATCATAAAACATCTACTATTTAGAACTACTCTAAGACTTTGAACAAATTAAAGCCCAAGGCATAGAAAGATTGTGATAATACTGCATCATGTATTACCGTAATTAACTAAATTGTATTACTGGATATTATGCTCTGTGGATGGTAGTTTCCAATGATTTTCATTACCTCTGCTCCATACTTTAGATGCTGAATATTTATTCAGCTTAAACTCAAATAATAGGTCATCAGAGTGTTTCTATTACTTTGTCTGTACCTCTCTTTTATTTCTATGACTGTAAAATGCCAACATATAATTTAATAATGAACTGCCAAGAAGATAGGTAAATGTTTACCCAGAGTTTTCCAGTCTGAATAGCTTTCTTTTAAATTCTCTTAGCCTCTTTTAAGACTGTGCGATAAACCCTTAAATTCTCTTAACCCACTCTAAGGCTGTGCTATAAACCATGAATCTATTCATAGCTGGGATCATTAATGAGTAAGTATATTCCTTCCTCTAAAAAGAACTGGCAAAGGCATAGCATTGCCTCATTTTCCCCCTTCACTGTCAATTACACACAAAGTCACAGAATAAGCTTCTCACAAATCAGGCTTCCTAGCTCTTGAATTATGGAAAAGTAGAGAACATGGGCACTATTTCATTTGTGCTCAAAATACTTAAGCCTCTTTTGGAAAGAAAAGGTTTCATGAAAGACAGAGGATTAGTCATAAAACGGACATAGTCTCTGTTTATTCTCTACAGCATAGGTCAGCCATAGGTGTTTTCCAGACTGACTGTGAATTTGACTAGGGGAATTTATTCATGGAAACAGAAGTCAACCTGAGTTGGGGAACATTTTTTCAGGTTTTGGTTGATTTGGGGTTTTTTTGGTGTTTGTTTTGGTGGGTTTTTTGGTATATGGATTTCTTTTTCAATTTTGATTTTTTTGTTGTTGTTGTTCCTTTGGTTTTATTATAACAGAAAGAAATCCCCTCTTCAGAAAAACAGTATCCAAGAAGTCATACAGATGTGCTGTTATTCCATGGGACAGGGAAAGTCTGCCAGTGAAGATCTTTACTGTCTTCACTGTCTTACCTTTCTTCATATATATGCAGATCTTAAAATATTTAAAGTTTTAGAATAGGATTTAATTATTAAAAATAAAGAACATCAAACAAACACAAAAACACCAAATAAACCCTAACAGTAACATACTTATACATTGACAACACTTTCTGTAATCCAGCAGAAGGAACAAAATTGAAATAATATTCAGTCTCCACATTTTCATAACATTTGATCTCTTATTGCAGTATCTGACTCTTACAGTATTAGAAAAATAAACTGGTTTGGTGGGAACTGAAACGAAAATCCAAAAGTCTTCAGACTTCTACTGGGAAGATGAGACTATAAAGGCAGAGCACAAAGCTGGTGTTAGAGGACAGATAATATAGGAGTCCATGATATGTTATATGTGAGTGAAATTCTCGTATATGCCAGCATATGTATTCTACTGCCTCCTCAGTAAAGGTTCTCTGTCCTAAACACCAAACAATTTTACAGATTGATTTATTTGGCTCTCAAAACAGCTTTCCATAAAGCCAACATATAAATAAATATTTTAAGGTTCTCTAGGTTGACTTTTTAAAATTGGAATCTTCATATTTAACAAAAGAAAAACTGGGAAAAAAGATTTTGAAAGCAATTTTTCCATCACAGGTTCTCTTTATTTTTTTCTGTATGTCTTAGTAGTAGTTGCCTAGTTTATGCTTCCTGTAAAGTCCCTTAAAAATCATTCCAAATATAAGCACAGAAAAAATAACTATGCAGTCCTACAAATACTGAAAGATTAAATTTTCCTATCTATCTGCCCCAGCATCTTAAAAGTGCGCTGCTTTTGATGAAGATGATAAGGAAGGTAGAGAGTATAAGTTTTGCTTGACAAAGTTATATACAAATATTAATTAATGAAAGACATTGCCAGAATCTAGAGCGTTGGATGAGTTAGATCTGGATGAGTTAATTCTAGAGTTAGAGAAAAATAAAAAATGACAGAAGTCCAACAATTCTCCTTTTCTATGAGAAAAGTCTTGCTCAAATGCTAGGCCTTTTCTTTTGGGAGACAAAATAAATACTTATAGATTCACATTACAGGAAAAAAAGAAAATCTGGATTTCCTTTTCTCATGATATCTTTCCTTTTCTTCCTCCAGATCATAGGCTTACAATGCCTTATACATGGGATCTACATTACAACCTATCATAAATGTACCTCACTCAGTAGCCAGATTGTCTAATTACTGAGCCAGAAATTCAGTGAGAACATATGCCTCCTGGATTTGCAATTTTTTCTTATTAATCTTGCAATGAACTGTAAACTGTTGGTTGTATCCTATAACAACAGCCTTGTAAATAATTAAACTGTCTTCTCTAAAGGTTTTATGAAAGTTTGAAGTGAATCTTGATTATGTTGAAAAAAGGAAAGACAGCAAAATATTTTCTTCAGAGATTCAAGGACTCTGAGACATGCCCTTGGTCCAGATTAGCATGGCTTTGATGATGTTCTGAAAATGTGAAAAAAATTACCAGCTCTGTGAGGATTTCAGAAAGGCTGAAGATTAATTCCCTAGAATGATAAAGATTAAAAAAAATGAAGTACTAACATTTCTAGACATGCTCTTACTCAATTGCTTCCCTTATTCCAGACTTTCTGCTGTATAATTGAGGATTTCTTTTCTCTGTTATCACCTTGAAAATTGAGCATAAATATTATAGATTAAGTATTCAGATTCTAATTTCTAATTTCTTATGGTATACAACTTCAGAATGCTGTCCAATTATTACTGAAATTCCTCTTTCTATCCATAATCCAAAAATGTTGTTTCTGATTTGAAACACTCCTGTTACCTGTGAATGGTACAATCTCAAAATGGAAGATGATCTACCACATTTTGATTTACATAGAAGTAGTCAGGGACTGTACTTTTAAACAAACTTGCAATTTAGACTTCAAGTGCTAGGTTCCTTTAAAAACTGTTTTAAAGCACTCTTGAAAGTCTGAAGAGTCCTTCTGACTTTCATTAATGCCAAACTTGCTATAGTATTTGCTGACCTTTTTTAAAGGACCTTTCTGTATGTGATTACGTGTTATATATACAACAGCATTCTGCACAAAACTCCTAGATTCCCTCAGTGCACGTTAAGAAATTCACTAATGTTGGTAAGAGCTACACATTTCATTATGCACAAAGAAACCTTCTCAAGCGTACTCATGTTAGTATTGAATTCTAATTGAAAAAGATCATTAGCAATAATAGAAAAATGTTCACTATTTTAACTTTCAGTAAAGGCAAGATACATTTTATGACTTCAAGTTCAGGGGCATTTTCTGACCATCTCTTACACTGACTTTATCAAGCTCACAGTGACAAATGCATGTTGTCATAATCCTTCATTGTCACTGTGTACTGCTGCCCTAACAGCATCCACTCTTGTAAAACAGAACTGCAATCAAAAAGTTCAAAATTAATAGCTGTGAAATCTCAAGCACTCATAAGCATGTGTTTTTATCACTTCCATGCTCTGCAGATCGGGTACTCTTGTTATTTATTATTTGTGACAGTGAACAATTCCCACTTGCTTTAGAGAAAAAAGCGAAGAGCTGTTTCTATAACTAGCAAGGTGAAAAGAAAGATTTGAAACTGTTGGAATCATTTCACAAGAACAATGTACACAGCCCAGAAGACAGTTTTCTTCCAGAACACTATAATGTGCTGACTACAGGCAGTATTTGCTATTCCACCCTCTATAAAAGCTGTTTAAAAGCAGCTTTTGCAGTGCAATCTGAATTTGTGATGCACCTGAAATGATGGAGTCTTGGTACAGTACTGGGTCTGCTGTGTGTTTAATCACCCTCATCAACTTCACACTGGAAAAATGTGAATATTTATAATGCCTTAATGATGTAATCTGCACATCTGCTATATGCAGTTACTATGTGATCTGTAGTTGATCCAGAAAGAACTGCGGGACCCACACCCTCAACAGCTAGTCCACACACACCAGGGGAGACTGAAGCACTGCCTCCTGCTGCAGTTTGTAAAACATGGTCCTCAATCCCTGAGATAAACCACAGAATATGTAATATTACATGTAAGTACTTCTTTAAGTATCAGCAGTACTTTATCTTCTATAGAAGAAACTGTTTTAAGAGGAGCAGCTAAAGGAAAAAGCACGGCTATAATGTTTCCCTTGAGATTTCTTTTTATGCATTTCTTTCCAGAAATTAAACATGAAGGAAGTATCTCCAAACAATATATATTTTCAGTTAAAAAGGAAAGGTTAAATATGGCAACTGCAACAAAATTACTCCATCTGATGTAATATTAACATTCAGGAAAATCTATCATAGATCAGGACAGCAAGTAAGATTTGCCTGTGGGCAGTGCTATTACCAGTGCACAATTAGTTGCAGATTGGAGACACTAGCCTTAGATCTGTGCTCAGGCCTGTAATCTGTTTCCTAGCTGATTGAAAACCAACAGCTCCTGATGAAATGCTATTTATTTAGCTACTGACCATTTGATTAAATGTAAGGGTAATAATAAAGCTAGTAATGCCCAACACAACATGAAATGGTGTAGGCTGTATTTTAATTGAGACATTTCAGTGAAGGATAGGAAATTATGAAAAGAGAAAGGATATGTTACATGAGAAGCTTTTATGGCAAAGTCATTTTCTTTAGTTTAAAAAAAAATAACCCACATTGTAAATGCTAAAAGGAAGTCTTTTCTACTGTCAATTACTATAAACCCGTCACAAAGTATGAATACTTAGTCCTTAATGCTAAGTCTTTCAAATCCTTGGACTTATTTAATTTATTTTTTCTTTGATAACAGATGGATTTTCTTTTATCCTTAGTAATTTGCATCAATAGTAGATCATGAAGTCTTATAAATATATAAAGCCTTTTAGAAATATTTGGTAGAGTGATGCTTTAGCCAGCCCTTTCATATTTCTGTAACATTAATTCTCCAGGAAGTTTACAGTATAATTTAAACAGTTCAGTCCCTTCATATATTTAATTAAGAACTAGTATAAAAAAATGCATAAATTTAGTATTCAAGGTTTGTAGAAAGGTGCACTAATGTGCAGTATTAGAAAGTCCAAGATAAATTTTCAATTCATTCATCAGCTTCTGAAGGGCCAACTGAATAAAGCATCAGCCAGTCTCCTTAAATAGGAGACCACAACTGATAAAATATTTTGCAATATAATAAAAAACAAAATATTCCTAATTTATGCTGGACAAAGGGATTTCACAGTGTTACTCATCTGCACTAAAGAACAAACAAAGATCCAGAATATTGGCAACACTATAAATAATTATTTAAAGACCCATGTTGCATGAAAAAAGATAAATTACATAAGCATGCAGTGATCTCTGCAAAACACAGGATGGCAAATGCAGAGCCATTTTGTAAACACTAGCACAAGTTTCCTTTACTTCTAAACTAAAGCTGTCTTGTGTATTTCTTTTATAAATTCTTGTACAAAAGCACAGAAAAACACCACAAGTAGCAAGTATTTTAGTAGTATACCTATCATTTCTACCTATGAACTTGGTGAATTTAAAGAGAATGAATTACTGTGGTGCATCAAGCCCTAGTGAATTCCTGTCTGCTCAAGGGTCTGCCAGTTACTGAACCTATGGGGTGAACCCACCCATCACACAAACCCATATGCTGCAAAACTCCTACTGTGCCTCGGTGGTAATTCTGTCAGGCTATGAAGTACTACTCACATCTGCACTGTAGTTAGTCCAGATATGTTATTCTCTTCTCTTTCATATGCATCTAGTAACAAATTGAGCAAAAATACATGACCCAGGCTTTGTGTTGCAATTCCTTGGAAAATCATTCATATTTTAAAGACTCCATGAAAACAGGTACTGCTCTGTTTCAACCTGCTGTCACTTTTACTTATCAGAATTGATACCTGCTCTAGAAATAGATGAATTTTACTCAAATTCAGAAAAAATCCATTAAAATAAAATTCAATTTAATGGAATTTTTCTGTATATGATTAAAATTTAGTCTCTTATATTACAGGAAGAAAAGTAAAACACTCAGCATATAGTCAGAGGAGTCGTCTGAGTGAATTTTCTAAATTCACTTAAGTGTGACAGATCTTACCCAAGATCTGGGCTGAGCATGTAGTGCCCTGTTAAGTAGATATTTCTAGTTTCCAGTGAAATTATTCCCTCCATATAAAAACTCACAACATTACTTGAAAATTGAAAAACTTGAAAAACAAATATTTCTCTTTCAAGTAATCAATTACTGTCCTTCTGTAAACTTGTACTGCAATTGGAATATAATTACATGCTCACTGAAAATAGCACTTTTCTAATCCAGCAGAATGATGGATATCCTCTCTCACTATCACACAAGGCACATGTTATGTCATTATAACCAATTTGGAAAACATGGATGGAGATGAGGAAACTGATTAACTATTTCATTACTCAAATTTTAAGGCAATGTAACCCCACTTAAAGCAGGTGTGACATGATCAGATCAGATGTATGTTAAAACCACCAAGACTGTAAAAGTTGTGAATAGCAAAAGTGTAAAATAGGGACTTAAAATATCACTGTGAAAATATAAGGAGCAGATGAACTAATACTTTTATTTTCTGTTGGTTTATTATCTGTAGTTCCACTCTTGTCTTTCACCTTTACAAGGACTGCAAACTATAGAAGTATTTTCTCTTGTACGATATAGTGCTTTAAATGGGACTTGCAATAAACCAAGCCGTTTTTCCTAAGCAAATGGCCAGATTTCATCCAAAGCAACATTTTGCATTATGAAGTTGATAGCATAGTTTAAGGTCAAGGTTTTCTTGTAAATATGCCTACAAGAGGTAACACACAGCTCCATGAACAAACACCATGACCTGTCTGGGGACCAACAAAGGCAGCTTGACGTATGTATTCTTGCTGTACCATTAGTTTAAGCAAGAATGTATTCAATAACAAAATCTTACTTTTTTGAAGTGTCATTAAAGCCACATCATTTCCAGACCCTTTTAGAAAGACAATTTTCGATTTGGGTGTAATACATGATGAAAACCTACTCTGTTAATTTGCAAATTATATACATGCTGATAACTTAAATGCAGGGGATTAACATCCAAACTGATAAATTGGTGTTCTCTATCTATATTTTATTCTAATATTAAGCGTTTTCTGAATATTACAACACCTGACATAATTTACTGTGGTTAATACTAGCTAAATATGATTGACTTTAGAGACATTACCTGCAGTTTCACCTGAGATAAACATCAACCTGAGAGGTCTGACAATGAATGAAAATTCAGTTATTGCTTATATGTAATCAGGTGTCTGCACATGCAGATTCTGTTCTATGAATTGGCACGTGTATGGCACACAAATTTGAAAATTGTGCTGAAGTTCTCACAAGAAAAATAATTTTCAGCCCTGCCAAAGTGCACCACATGCACAGAGTGCTTAATTTTATTTCAAATATTGTTCCTTTAAGTAAACCAAAGGATTTAGTGATTGGCTTTTTGTTTGGCCTTGAGCTGCAGCTACAGAAGAGAGTCACAGAAGACACTCAGGTCTTGCATCATACACCCTGTGCGTGCAGCTCTGTGCAGACAGCACAGGAACTTTCCGCTACCTAAGCTGACATCAGGATGCTCACCCTCTCAGATAGCTGCACCATAACCAGAATGCCATGACAGTCTCCATAACTTCCTTTAGCTCATTTTCCAGCACAACACTGAAGTCAGAAACATAATTCTACCCCAAATTGTATCCTTTAAACGCATTGTCCTGATGAAGGGTCTTTTTTTTTACCCAAGGATAAGTCTCTGTGTTAAAGTAATTCTCTCAAGATTTGGTATCCAAAGGAAGTAGGGGCTACTTCTCGTATTTTACACTGTTCCAGAGCTGAAGAGACATTGATATTTATACATGGATAGACAGAATAAATTACAGCACCCCCTCCTATTCCTCTTTGAGAAGTGCTACAACAGACAAAACATTTGACACATAACAGACAATACATTTCCTGGCCACACCACCAGTCCAGAATCTAATTTGAATGGAGTTTATGGCAGATTCTTCACAATAATCACACGATCATTCAAAATTCAGGTGGCAATTTTTTTTTACTTAAAAGGGGTACCATAAAGGAATTTCTGTACACATGACTGCAATATAATATTGTCTCTGAATTTTTAGCAGGTGGAACCAGTATTTCTTATTCTGGTTCTATCTATGAGCAATTTTCAGCATCAGCTAATACCTACTTTCTGTATCTAGCCTTAAAACACTAACTTTACATCATCCATAATTATCTGTAGATAATAAAAGACCTTATATCAAACACTGATAAATATCAATTTTATTGCTTCCTAATACTGCAAGAATGCTACTTGCAAGGACACATTCATTTCATTCAGTTACAAACTCAGATATTAGAACATTAAATCTGTAGCAAAATCTCATTTGACAGAAAAATGTTTGCCTTTAAAAAGTATACTCACTCTTATTAGTAGTTAATAAGGTAAATAAAGTTTTGAAAGACAAAGATAATGGTTTTCCTCAACTTCTAACATTTGTGCTGTTTATGATCCACTCTGAGTAAAACTCATCTTTTGGGGCTATGCTGCACCATTTTACAAACTAATGATTTCAAAATAGCTTTTTGCCTAAATGAGATGATTTTTTTTTTTACTAGTATAAACAATAAAAAAGTTACATCATTTTTACCTACCTTACAGTTTTAAATGGGGCCAGAACATTGTTTTTTTCAAACTTCTAAGCAAAAATTTACTCTAAAGTTTTTCTATATTCTCCTTTCACAAAAAGTAATAATAAATGGTTCCTCCACACTGCTTCTATGTGCTATTTATACAGTTAATCCCTTGGGTTTTTAATACCTTCAAAAGTTGTTCTTAATTTTAATTTTAGATCTCTTGTCAGCGAAAATGGCCACATAAGAGTGAGCAAATGACTCATGCTAAGCACATCTCCACAGAGCTGGACAACTTCAGTGTGTATCACTGACATAATTCAGGAATTTGACTAACTCATACTTCAGTATAATCACATTTTGAGATTTTGACTTGTGTTCATGACCTGCTCTCAGTTAAATATTTTTAGAGGAAATTGCATTTAAACAAGAAAAAGTTTGAAATCTCCTCTGGATTACTGTGGTCTTATTCCATTCTGATTCTTGCCACCCATTTCAGAAGCCCCACTAATCTTAGTTACTACAGTATTACTGTGATATTTTGTCATCCACAACGACAAAATACAAGTGACCTTGGGAAGTATATTTCCTGAAATATATGAAAAACAGTAAATTAGTCCTAGTTTGAAATATACTTTTATGCATGCCACAATTTTCTTTTACAAAGTTAATTCAAAATTAAAATAATGCAAATTTATATACAAAAAGTAGCAATAATTTAAAAGATTTTTTTGATCCTTGATTGTAGGTCTATTTTTGTCATTTCAATTATTGATTAAAATGAATGTATAGTATAGAATGTATAGTATATGCTACAAAAGTCTAAAATCTGATAACAGAAAACAAACTTACTCTTCCAGGAAAAAAAAATCAGGGAAGAAAAATAGAAAAATAACATATTCTCATCATATGCTGAAATAAAACCATCTAAAAAGTTTTTTTTTTTTAATAGAGATATGTAGAATATAAATTACATGGAACATATTTCACATAATATGGCCTAAGATTGAAAAAAGTATATTTTGAAGCTTTAACAGCTTCTAAATGTCTGTTGGAAGCAGACTGGCTTAGAAAATCTTCCTGGTAAATACTGTACTGGATTGCTCATATGCTTCTATCAATATTCCCTATATATAAAGTCAAAATTATGTTAATCTTGTTAAGATTAGTAATTAAGTACTAAAATGTTTTGCAATTATAGTGAAGAATTCAGAGTACTTGTCAAGGATTTAGTTGACTTATAATGCTAACTACCTCTGAAGTTTGTTGATTTTCTTTTATATTTTAATGCTAAACCAAATTGATTAGTTTTATATGTCAAAGTGGCCTAGCATATTACTAAGTACATAAACCTTCTTAAACTTTTGAAAGAAAATACTTGAAGGAAAATGAGTGTGAAGCTGCAGAGATGAAACAAAGCTGTACTGATGGTCAAACTAGCAACTATCCCAAATACTAGAAAACCAGATAACTAAACAAAAACTTAAAAAAAAAAGAGAGAGGGAGAAAGAGGAAGAAACACACTCAGAAACATAAAGACTGACACCAATAGTAAAGCTGCTAACCATGGTTATAACCCAAGTTCTCTATGTATAATGCCAGAGAGCTGTCTGAGTTGATAAATCAGATTCTATCCTTTTAAAGATGTTTCTTGCTACCCTTTTCCTATAATAGTACAGTTCTTTACTTATTCAGAGCATGTATCCTCCTTTACTCAGATCCTGTCCCTTTTGGCTCTGTACATCTCCTGGGAGTGCAGAATGATTCAGTGGTAACTTAGTCATTTGTGCACTGTACAAGATGATTTTACTGGAGAGGAAAAAAATAAAAGCTGCACTTATCAGTGGAACACTTTCTGTTAAATAAAGATAATTAAAGCATCAATGATACATCCATTTCATGTTTAATTAGCCCCTCTCTCATCATAATTTGCTACTGAAGGTGAAATGTGGGTCACTTTTAAAAACTAATTGTAAAATATTTAACATAATGCAAAATGAGAACAGAAAATTGAAAATACTTCTGTACGTTTTTCACTAAACAGTATGAAAGTTAAATGTATGAAAGAAGTCACCAATGTAAATGTTTATACTGAATAACAATGTTCTCGTGGGTTTTTTTTTTGACATGACAGTTAGTGCCACAATTACGTTGTTATTTTTATTATTATTACTATACTGTAGTGTATTTACTTAGCTTAAAGTTGTGAAAAAAATAATTCTTTAGAAGTGTTTGGGAATATAAAAAATAGCCTTTGAGATAAGCCTCTCTGTGTATGTGTGTGTCTGTACATAAACAAGAGGAAAGATGATGCCCTCCTGTATGGTTAAACTGATTGCCTCCTTAATGGATGAATTTGGGGTGCTATTGGGGCTGCAGGGTATATGTGCATGTTTATGAGGAAATTGATCCATTTAGTTTATAGATTGACATACATGATAACCAACTAGTCAAAATGCTACTGCAATATTGCAGCAGACTGATTAATGTTTGAAATTCTATGAAATAAATTAACTGGCTACTGAACAAGGATTTTTTCCCAGAAATTAATTTCTATGTACTTCACTTTCAGGAAAGTAAGACCTTTAAAGTAAGACTTATATGCATATAAAATATTATATGCATATAATTTTGATTAGAGTCAATAGAAGCCAATATCTGATGTACAGTAATAATTCTGTGTAGGAATTCCTTTACTGTTTCTGTAAGTTCCACTTATAGTGACCAATATCTTTTAAATAACAAGCAAAAAAACCCTCAGCATTATAGCTGAAGTGTTTTAAATAGACAATAATCATTTCTTAGTAAAACAAATAAAACAGAAACCAAGATAAGATGATGGCCAAGAAATATAAACATTTAAAGAGTGTTTAAAAGGCCTGCTCTTCAAAGAGTGGTTGGTAACATATGGATTCATGATCAAAATTTTCACTGAAATAAAACTGCTTATATGACACTATTTTGCACTGTGAGACAAAGAGGTGAAGTATATATTACAAAAATATATCTGTAACTAAATGATAAAATAAACAAGTATTTACAATTAAAATTCATTATGAGATCTATGATTAAGTATGTAGCTCTCCAAGCTGTTAAGTGATTCCCCTTAGGCACTGAGCTTTCATTATCTTTGGCAGGAAATCCCAGTATCCAGGCTCCTCACAGGCAATGTGCAGCACCTGGAGGTTTCAAATTTTAAATCCGTGATCAAGAAAAACACTTAAACTCATCCCCATTCAGTAAAACACTTCTGTACAGCTTTAACTTTTGGCAAGTGATTAAGACCTGTGGAATGCTAAGTGTTTTAAACATTTGTAGTGCTTTACTGAGAAGGAGAGAATTGATAAGTGAGAGGTTAAAAGAATATTTCCGAGTAATACCATGCTAAGTAAGACAAGGATAAGAGTTAAACTTGTTAACGATCTCCTAAAAATAGTGGCTGTGAAATGTCAGAAGTCTACTGAATACAGAATTTTGTTTTAAACTTTATACAACATGATGTCAGAAGGAGAGTTACAAATTGTTTGCAGTTTTCTCCAATTAAGTTCTTTTATAATGTCCTGTATCAAACATGATGTATTTTGAAACTCATATAAGAATTCAACACCTTAAAAATTAAGTATCAAATCATGGGAATGAAAACAGCCTGTGTCCCCTGGGGTACAGCAGTCGGTCATGTAACTAGAGACTTTATTCCTGACTGCTGTATTGTAGTTATAGGAAAGTATCAGTTACCAATTCTAATTACACTAATGGGTAATTAGCATCACTCTCATCTCCAGTAACTTAGAGCAGGTATGTTCTGCTGTGTCTACTTATTTGTTCTAAAATTTTATACACTGTCTAATGTGTCCTTAGAACAAAGGGAACTGACAATGAGTAAACAAAGGCAGTCTTAGAGATTTCAAGTTGTCTCCCTACCACAGTCATACCATTATGCTCCTGGTTCTGTCCCACAAGTACAGCAGAAGTAGGAAACAATCTGATATGCACCCCATTGGAACCCTTTATCTGCATCTGCTTCACATTTCTCTCTAAACAATTGTGCTGAACAAGAGCTCACGTGGTTTGGGTGTTAAAAATCCTCAGGTGTTTTGCCTGCTAAACTGAGAAATACTGTACTGTCAATGTTTGAGATGTGAAAAGTGTACATTTTATTTATTGTTTATGCAAGTAAGTCTTAATGTCTTCAGTACTATGTAAAATGAGCAAAAGGATACAAATGTCACTCAGCAACAATCTGGCAAGTACACATAGGAAAGTGGAAACAGAGGGTTTGTGACGGATAGACTCTCCCATAAAGTCTGTTATTTAACACTACCTTTACTGTTTTCTTGGACAATTTCCAATTTATTTGCATGCTTTACAAGTGTGAAAATACTCTCTACATATGTAAAAATAAATAGATAAGACGTTAGAATACTGGCTATAAACTACTTGAATAAGTGAACATTCCTAACAGGCTAAATATTTAACACAAGAGAACTATCAACACTGAGAAACTGGTTTGCAGCAAGCAAGTAATGGAGTAATTCAAGATGCACTACTTTGTAAAAGTGCAATAAAGCCATTTTCTTCTACTAAGTTTTCTCATATATTTTATATCAAAAGAAATCCTTGGAATGTATTAAGTAACTCAAAATATATTACTGTATTATAATTTTAAACAAGTTTGAGGATTTTTTATCAAGCAAAACAGAAATTTGTAATATGTATTCCTTTACCTTTCCTACTCTTAGAATGCAAATCATTCTTTTACACTGAAATTAAACTACACTTTAACAGATTATAATCCATATGTTTAGATGAATTGCTGTATCAAGAAAGAAGTGATATGTGATTAGCATATATTCCATTGCTACTTTTATTCCAGCGTTTGCTACAATGGCATAATCTACTCTGTGCCTAATAAGCCTTGCGAGATGAAAGATAAAGAACTTAGTAATTTGTATTTTATACAGACTATTCTCAAACTGAAATTGTGATGTACTCTCTAGGACAGCATTAATGAAATGTGTCACACAGAAACTACTGTGTCAAACGTTCTATAAGTCTGTATCACTTGCATAGCCACATATGCAAAGGCACTGGTGGATATTACAATCACCATTTTGGTGACCTGAAAGACTGGACAGGGTGGCTTATACAATTAGTTTTATGCTACTATATTTTAAGTATTTCTGAGCAGAATGCAAATACTGGCAACACTTGTAAAACCTCAGTTTTAGTAAACTAGCAAACATTTCAAAGTATAAAAAATGTCATCGTGTACCATATTTGCATGTTAATAAGTGGAAAAGAAAACATTTTTGTGAAACTAGTCAGAATTTCCCTGTTCCAGACTTGGATGTGTAGTTACATGAATCAGCATTCATTTGCCTCTAGCTTCCTGTGTAACATGCATAGTGGTTGAGAAAACGTTCAGGATGTTATCTTAGACATACTATCAACCAAAAAGTACTCCCCCAAAAAAAGAAGGACCTCTGTTCAGGGTACATAAGCGTCTTATAAAATAAACGGAAGCCTTCACTTAGGAGCTTGATTCTCCTCTGTGCTATCCCTATCTTATTTTCAAGGACTGTAAAGACTGTCCCTACCATCACCAGTTTTAGGCTATGGGAGCTTCACTGAACCGAGCCCTGGCAACACAGCCGAGACCAGAGCCAGCCACTCGTGGCACCCCTGAAGGCACATTTCGCTCCGAGAGGTCTCACGACTACAAACAGAGCTATGCAGCAGCTGGGCGAGCAAATTAGGGCCTCTCAGCGTGAATGAAATTTCATGAGATAAGCAAGAGGGGCCTAAAAAAAAAAAGCAATGAGAACACAACATACTGAGGTGCGATCTAAACTAACGCTTATGTGTATTCAGAGCAACTGCTGCAATGAGTGCAAATCTCTGTGGTGTAAATTAGAGCACAGATAGGCTGTGTAGATTATTTAAGCCTTTGGTCCTAATGAAAGACCCGGTAATTACAGCCATTAACGTTTCAGCGCTGGGGCTGCAAATCCACTCTCACCCACAGCTTTAGGAAGCGTCAGGCAGGCAGCACCCCCTTTTCCCCGAAACAACTGGCTGCCGAGGCGAAACTTTCCTCCTCAGCAGGAGCTGACACATCCCTAAGGCTGGGAAAGCATCTCGGTGGGGGAAGCGCCGGGACAGGCTGATGGAGGCGGGGCCGGGGAACGGGAGAGGGATGGCGGCTCCGCCTGGTGGGGGGGGTTCCTGATCTCCCCTCGACCCCCCCCAAACCGCCGGGTTTGGCCTCCGGGCTCCCCGCCGATAAACCGGCTGCACGGACGGGCTGGTTGGCTGCCGGATCCGATAAGCGGAGGCAATGATAAAAATTACAGTAATAGCAATAAAGATGTCTGACTGTCCTTCCTTCGTGCTGTGTGTTGGTCTGTGCACCTGACAGCCTGCCTGGAGGAAGGGGGGCGGGGGCACCAGACTGAACGGGTCACTGAACCTGGACGGGGTGTGTGCCTGTGCCAGGGCAGGAGGCGGGGGGACGGGGGGACGGGCATCCCGGCTCCTCGCCCGCTCTGTGTGCGTGTGTCTGCGTGCTGGGGCCCGCGGGGTGCAGCGCTCTTACCTGCTTGCTGTACTTGCTGCTGGCCTGGCAGCTGTACTCGGAGCAATGGTCTGAGCCGATGGAGATGTTGTCGCCAGCGCCCACGAAGGTGTTTGCTGGGGGCAGGTCCTGCACGGCCTGGTGCTTTTTGCCAGCAGTGGGGGACTGTGGGTGCAGCTGGACCGTGGGCAGCGGTGAGCTCGACTTGTAGTGCCTGGCCAGGTCAGGGCTGCCTGGGCCACCGTTGACCGAGCGATATCGGCCCATGCCAGGGCTGTCCGAGAGCTTCTCGTTCACACTGTCGTAGCGCTGCCCATTGGGCTTGGAAGCCTCAACAGTAACAATGCTGCTGTAGAGGGGCTGCTTGCCCTTCTTGCCTTTCTTGTCCTTCTTGGGCTTCTTGGCCTTGTCGTGCTGCTGGGGGGTGAAGAAATCCTCATGGTCCTTCTTGCCGGCCTCGTAGCCGTGCTTGCCCTTGGATCGGCAGTAGCGGGCCATGACCACCACGAGGATAAGAAGGATGACGGTCATGATGCCAGCCACCACGCCAATGACTATGCTAAGCCTCTGCTTGCTCAGCTCATAGCTGGGATCACCAGCAATGTCCTGGGCCAGTGGGGTGTGAAGGCTGCGAGCCACCTGGCTCTCCACCACAGTGGCATTGGACAGGCTCTCATTGACAAAGACATGGAGCAGGGCAGTGGTGGACTGGGGGGGCTGCCCACTGTCATTCACCTGTACAACCAGGCGGTGCAGGCCATAGTGCTTGGGGGCCAACTTGCCCACCAGTGACACCACACCACTGGCCGAGTCTATTTCAAAGAGTTTGAAGGGGTTGCCCCCAACAATGCTGTAGTTGAGGTCAGCGTTGAGACCTGTGTCAGCATCAGTGGCGACCACTGTGGCCACCACAGTGCGCATGTTGCTGGAGGGTGGCAGCACAGTGTAGGAGCTGTTGCTGGGGAAGGTGACAGTGGGTGCATTGTCATTCTCATCCATCACAAAGAGAGACACGGTGGCTGTGGCAGACCGTGGTGGCTCACCCCCATCCACTGCCTTCACCTTAAAGGTGTAGCTGGTCTGCTGCTCACGGTCAAAAGAGACAGTTGAGAAAATGGTCCCAGTGTCATTCTCGATGGAGAAGATGCCAGCTGCCTGTTCGTGGTCTCCAGGCTGAATGGAGAGGCTGAGCTCGGCGTTGCGGCCCTTGTCAAAGTCCATCACAGTCACCATACCCACGGGGCTGTTGGGCTGCAGGTTTTCTTTCACATAGAAGGTGAACACATCCTGCATGAAGCGCGGCTCGTTGTCATTGCGGTCCGACACTCGCACCACCACTGTGGTGGAGCCCTGCAGCGATGGCACCCCCTTGTCCCGGGCCGTCACCTGAAATTCATAGGTGTCCCGTTGCTCACGGTCCAGCACTGCTTGCACCGACACATCCCCAGAGTCAGGGTCAATGCTGAAGATGCTGCCCGGTGCCTCTGAGGAGAGGGGTGAGGCCTCCAATGAATAGGTGATCTCAGCATTCTTGCCACTGTCCGCATCTGTGGCAACCACTGTGGCCACCCTCTCACCAGGCAAGTTGTTCTCTGGGAAGGAGACCTCCAGCACAGCCTGGCTGAACATGGGAGGATTGTCATTAGTGTCCCCGACCCGCACCAGCAAGGAGTTGTTGCTGGACAAGCTGGGGCTGCCTGAGTCCACAGCCACAATCACCACATTGTAGTCACGGACAGCTTCATAATCCAGAGGGGCCGAGGTGTGGAGGAAATACTTGCGCTTATTCTGTGGCTCCCCTTCACCCTCACTGGCTGGTTTGAGCTGGAAGGGCACATCGCCCACCACGGTGCAGGTCACCACACCATTTTCACCTTGGTCCCGGTCTGACACCTGCACCAAGGCAATGGGGGTGTCCACCAGCACATCCTCGGCCACGCTTGCCACCCCGTCCCGGAGCGGGATGCGCCCGATTTTACGGATGTCGATGGTGGGCACGTTGTCATTTTCATCCCGGATGTTCAGCACGACAGTGGCCTTGTCTGTCTTGGGGGGCTGGCCCCGGTCTCGGGCCATGACAGTGAAGCGAAGCTGGTTCACCTCCTCCCGGTCGATGCGGTGCAAGACGCTGAGCCAGCCCGAGGTCTCGTCCAGCCGCAGTAGGCGCCTGACGGACTCGGTGGCCGCCCCGAAGACATACTCGATCTGCCCGTTCACTCCCACGTCCAGGTCGGTGGCTCGCAACTGCAAGATCGGGGTCCCAGGGCTGCTGTTCTCCGCCAGGTCTGCCTCATAGAC
>NW_005054297.1:6802073-6804081 GCF_000277835.1 Geospiza fortis | reverse complement strand
GGAGCAGGTAGAGGGTCCCCACGGGCCGGTTCTCCTCCACGGTGAGCGTGAGGACGGGGGAAGGGAAGGTGGGGGTGTTGTCGTTGATGTCCAGGATGATGACCCGGCCCTCGAAGAGGTCCACCCAGCTCTGCGAGGGGCCGATGACAGACACCTCGAAGTCCAAGAAGCACTCGTTCTCGTCGAAGATCATCTGGCACTGCGGCAGCTTTTCGCGGTCGATGCGCCGCTCTGTGGTGCTCAGCTCCCCGGTCATGTTATCGATCTTGAGATAGTCGGAGCCCGACTCCAGGCTGAATGTCACCTCTCCGGAGCCCGTCACGATCCCCAGGTCGGAAGCCACGTTGCCGATGCGGATGTCGGCGGGCCCCTCCTCGGCCAGCCGGTACTTCAGGAGCTGCTTAGCCGCTGCGAGGCTGACCCAGAGCGGCGGAGGCAGGAGGAGCAAGAAGCAGCAGCAGCAGCAATGCACAAAGCGAAGGAGGGTCCGCATCTTCCTCATCTTCCTCGTACCGAAACCCCCCGCCCTCCTCTCACTCCCACCTGCCCCCCAATAAACTCCCCTGATAAGCCAACAGTGCGGCTGAGAGTCCAGGTGATCAGTTATAAAATCCTTCTATTTCTGGAAACTTATTGTCTCATGACTGGTGCAATTGGTGGTCAAAACCCTGCTGCTGGCTCCTCTGCTGCTCTCCCTGCCTTCCAGTTCCGATATACTTACAGTTCACGGGACAGTGGATTTTGCTTTTTAAAGATTCATCTCAGTAGATAGGATGGGATTTTCCTCCTCCTCCCCCTTCTCCTCCTCCTCTCTGATTTTACTGTAATCACTTTGCAAGGTTTGCAATAAAAGCAGGATCAGTACTGTATGATTCGAAGCCCCCCAGGTCGTCGTCTTCAACACTAGAGTTAACTACAATTCACACACTCTCTCTCTTTTCTCTCTCTCTCTCTCTTTCTCTCTCTCTCTCTCTCCCTCTCAGCCGTTTACGACCAAGGCAATAGCTTTATTCTTCCCCCTCTCTGCACACACAGGGAAAAAAATTGTGATTTGCTTTATTCAAAGGGCTTGGGTCCGGGAAAACTCCAAATGTCTTCTTTGACAGACAAATGTGTACTGTGTAGGCATTGCAAAAAAAAAAAAAAAGTAAAAAAAAAATCCCAATAATGTCGGTAGCTGCACAGCTGATAGGAGAACCCCGAGTATTACAGTGCAGTCCACAGAATATCCCCTTTGGTTGGCAGAAAAGCACCCAAATCCATCTTCAGAGATCGCTTAAAATGTTCAGCTCTTTCTCCGGAGCGGATTTTTTTTAACAACTCTGCGCAAGGTCATTAGTCACAAAGCAACGATACAGAAACTGCAGAAGCCGTTTGCCCAGAATTTGCGAGGCTGGAGATAAGAACATAGACACACAACAGTCCCAAGTTTGTTTTTGCATCCGCAGTTTGTGTGTGTGCCTTACCTGCATTTGCACTGCATGTGTTAAAGCAATCTGGATCTGCAGCACTGAGAGCGATTCACAAATGAGATTGCAGTCTCTCTCTCTCTCTCTCTCTCTCTCTCCTCTTCCTTCCCGTCCCAATGCAGGTAACCAGATCTGAACTTGATCCTTTCAGTTCAAAGGTTAGCAACAAAACTATGTGTCCAAAGGCGATTATTGGTCTCTCGTAATTATACCCGGAGCGGAACAAGATGTAACTGGATCCCCCATGTGAATTAACACAGATTCTGAATTACATCCATATAAAGCGGAATGGCAAAGGGGAGGGGAAAAGAGCCGCGACGCTATTAAAAAAAATACAGAGTTCTATTTGCAAATAAAATTGTATCAGTCAGTTGTTTCCTGTGATCTGCACCGCCACAGTGGGTGAAATCTGCAATTGTGTATTCCCTCCTGTGTCTTTCAGAGAAGTGTGGATCAGACGCTTTCACGGCAGAGCGGCTTGTGCTTTAAAATGTTGAATGGCAATTGAGAAGCTTCCCACTCCCAAGGAAAAAAAAAGG
>NW_005054297.1:6799461-6801875 GCF_000277835.1 Geospiza fortis | reverse complement strand
GAGAGAGAGAGGGGGAGGGAGGGCGGGAGGGAGGGAGGTGGAGGAGGGAGGACGAGTCAAGCGCTGCACTCCAGAAAGCTCAGTCTTACCCTCTGTCTCTGCTGCTAGTGCTGCAAGTGGGATAGCTGCTCATCACAAAACACCAGTTCAGTCCTCAAAACCGATCCTCATTTCACGCCCGAGTGTTGCTTCTGTGGCTTTCTCAACCCCGTGATCTGTAGTGATTTTCTCCTATCCTTTCCCTCCCCACGTCCGCTATAGACTGTGAATCGAGCAACGATTTTTAAAGCAAATGTTTGTTCGCCTTTCTTTTCTTCTATTCTGCATTTTGCGGAATCAAGCTGGTAAGGAAACTCGTTTTGCAGATTCCCACCTTCCCCTGTTGTGTCGGTGCTTTTGTGAAATAGCTGCAGTCACTGTAACTGCATAAAACTCCAGGGAGGAAGGGGGACTGCCTTAGATCTCAGACTTTCGTCCTGTTTCCTAGTGCTGTTTCAGCCCCTCGGTCTTTGTGATTGTGTTCTTCCTATTACCATGTTTTGAATGTGTCTTTTCAGCATGTTTGTGGGTATCCAAGGAGAAAAAAAAAACAACAACAACAAAAAAAAAACCCTCGGAGAATATGATCAGGAAGGGAGTGAGAGGGTTAGTAGAAGAAACACATGTAAGAAGTAACAGATTTATTTCCGAACACAGACTTGCTGCTTCGATGATTGCTAAAATGTAGCGTCACCTACCTGGGTAAGTGGGAAATAAACTTTAATGGTAAAGCTCTCCGACTCAACTTTGCTTATTCTGACGTCTCTAGTTCGCGTCTCCTTTTGACTTTGAGCCATTTAATCGCGTACGGCTTTTGTGTGCTCCCGCCCTACCCTTGGTGATGCCTGGCTCCTTACCTGTCCTCTCTGCTCGGAGCCCGGAGAGAAAAGAGGGAGACTCCGGGGGCTGCCGAGCTCGGGGCAGCCAGTGGGGAGAGAATGAGCGTGTGCGGGTGTGTGTGTGCGGTGTGTGTGTGCGGGTGTGTGCGTGTGCACGTGTGTGCGGCTACATGTGTGTGCGCCTGTGTGCGTGCGCGCAGCCAGGGGAAGGCAGGAATCCAGCTGCTTTCTCCTTCTGTGAACACATGTGGGAAAGCAAGTTCTGTACGTGCGCGTTCTGTGTGTGTTTGTGTGTGCATTGTATATATGGCTCTTTTGAATAAAAACGCATGCAGACCAGCGTAGCGAAATGTCTCTTTCATCGCGATGATATATTTAAGCGAAAAGCGGCCGGATATGTTGAGGTGGTTCAAAGCAGCGGTCACAGCGTGTCTTTGTCATTTGGGGCGGTGAGTGATTGTAGGAGGGAGGGAAGGTTGCCACCTCTTTCCTTGAGGAGTCCAGAGACACAGAGGGGCAGAGCCACGCCGTATGGAGTCGGCGCTGGGGAGGGAGGGACTGCTCCCTTCTCCGGAGGGCTGCAGGGCTGCTCCTCGGAGCCTCCTCCGGCCCTGGCACCGGCCCCGGCCGCTCTGCCTCGCCAGAACACGAAAACCCTCCCCCGCCGGTGCTGGAGACACTCGGCTTTCTATCTGCAGCATCAGCGAGAAAGCCCAGCTCGGCGCAGGCTCAGTGCTCACCGCCGCAGTCCCGGACGGAGGAGGGGGGCTCGGGAGCGCAGCATCTTCGCAGCGGGTTAAGTAGGATTAGTACCAAATCCCTATTATATTTGCCAAGCAACTTGCATTTGTCAAAATTCCCCCTCGCTGTTCTGGAGCTCCGCGAGGAGGAAATTTTGCTCACAGTGTAAGATCCAGACATGCCAGTACGTAGGAATACCAGCATACTGCATTACACTGGCTTCCTGCGCTGGAAATACAACTGCGAACCGCAGGTCCCGCTGTTCCCGTCCCTTTGTGTTTTTAAACGCAGGCAGGAAACTTAATGTATTCGCCAGGGAAGGGGCGGGATGAGAGCGTTTTTAACCTCCCCGCCATAAACTTTAATCGGATTCCAGGCTGTTGCACGGCATGGACGCTCGCCTTCTTGCCTGCGTCTCCTTCCCCGTTGTTTCTACTGCGGTCTCCTTGCGAGTGCCTCTTTCAAGCGAATGAGTGATTTCTTTCTCTTGCCATGTGCAATTGCTCCCCCTTCCTTTCCTACCCTCGCTGGCCTCTCTTACACACACTATGCCTTTCACACGCGGTCTGCCCCCCTCGGTCCCCCCCTCCTTTCCTTCTCTTTTGCAGTGTCTTCACATGCAATCTCTCTCTGAATGTGCAATGTCTTTCCTGCTCGGGAGTGCTGCGTCCTTCACAGTGGATTGGTTCCTCTCTCGGAGCAGAGGTAACGGCCCCCCCTTTCCTATCATTCTCCCTTCCTCCCTCCCCTCCTCCCCTCCTCCCCCAGGGCAGGAGGCCGGGCTGGGGAACGGGC
>NW_005054297.1:6776086-6799305 GCF_000277835.1 Geospiza fortis | reverse complement strand
TTGTCCCTCTCGGGCAAATCTGTTGCGCAGTGTAAGTCCCCCCTCCCGGCTGCCCCCCCGCTCCCATGCACACAGACGCCCACACGCGCTCAGACACGACACGGCATTTGTCCTCCTGATCTGGGGAGATCAAGTGGGAAGAGGGATCACAAATGTAATCGTCTGTAATAAATAAAATAGCCCGAGATGCTGGTGATATACAGAGGGGAAATAGGAGCTTGTGTCCTTAAAGGGAACATCTGATAAGGCCACCGAAGTGGCATCTTGCGTGTGGGAAGGAATCCGTCTTGCTGACAATCGCAGCCTGCTGTACGTGGGGAAATCCTAAAGCAGCCTGGGAGCTTCCCCGGCTCTGTGCATCCCCCAAGCTGCCGATGCTCTGCACCGGGGCTTTGTTGTCGTTGTTGTAGTTGTTGATTGGAAAGACAGGGGTCATCGTTAAAATATGCAGATGTAATTAATGGCTGGTTTATCTTCATGTGTTGGCTAAGCCCAGCTTCTGCCGCCGGCAGCCGGACTCGCGTCCGCAGTTGGCGCTTTCAGCCCACGACAATTTGGTTTTCACAGTTTAGGAATGTCAGTGGCTCTCACTGGAAAATTACTTCTGGGATCTGCAGTGGGAATCAGTCTCTCGTTAAAGAGAGACAGATTATTTACATATCCACACTACTCTGTACATTAACAAATACACACTACATATTACTATTTTCACTCACAAACGAAAAACAAACTTCAGGAGGGGAAAAAATCATATTGCCTTGAAAGTAACGTATTCATAATAATAACGTGGAAAAAATTAAATACAGTAAGCATGACGGAAAATTCAAAAGCAGGGTAAAAACAAAGACAGAACCCCCACATGAAGCAGTTAAAGCCATTTGACGGAAAGGCGAAACTAACTCAAGAACTCCACCAAGGGACAAGCAGCTGAAATGACACCACAGCAGCACGGAGCCCGCGGTGACCTTTCATCTCTCCAAAGTGTCTTGCTGATCTGGTGCAATTCTGTTGTGACCTCTTCACTCCCTTCCCAACCACAAGTGCCCTCCGGCCGCCTCGGAGCTCCCTGAGTTGCTCGCAGAGATGCACTGGGAGGCCGGCTGAGTTACAGGGAGTGCTGACACTTGGCCAGTGTCTTTCACAGCTCTGCAAATACGCTTGCAGTGTAGTAACATGTAATAGGCAGCAGTGATTAAATTATTCATTGCAGCAGCAGCCTTTCTGATGGATGTTAAAATGTAAGAGTTTAAATAAGAAAACCACAGATTTACTTTTAAGCAGATAAACCCCACATCTGTGCTTATTTAACTGAATGCTAGCTAAGCATGAAACCAGTTACTTTGTTTAAATCCTCTCTCTTTTTCTCTCTTTGAGAATTTTGAGCTAGATTATGCACCGTAAAAGTTACTGACAGAGCAGAATTAATCTGTGTTGGATAACAGTGGTTAAATCTCACACGATTATAATCGTTCATTCTTAAACTCACACTGAAGTCTGTTCAAAGTGAAAGGTTCTTGCATAGGCATGATCCATCAGCACTTCTGAGTTCTCATATTTATGAAGAATGATGAGAATTAATGTTTAGCCAAAGAGATAGTGATTCTGTTTACTAAGATTTTTGCAGTGTGTATATATTCCTCAAAAATCACAAATATTAACATTGAGATTTTTTCTTTTTCTTTCTTTCTTTCTTTCTTTCTTTCTTTCTTTCTTTCTTTCTTTCTTTCTTTCTTTCTTTCTTTCTTTCTTTCTTTCTTTCTTTCTTTCTTTCTTTCTTTCGGGTTTTTTTCCCAGATGTTGACAAAAAAAATCTAACCACTCATAATCATGCAGGAATAACAGACAGAATATGCTTAAAATCAGAAAGAAAAGTTAGTGAAAGGTCTTTAAAAGCTCATACAAAATTTTATGAGGGGAGGCATCTTTTTGTTAAATTTCTTTCATATGCAACTGCTAACTTTCCTGGATTTGCAGGGATATAAGTGAGCGCTGCACCCAGCCCCACTATTTTTTAGACTTATTTTTAAATTAAACTATTGTTCATGTTCTCTAAATGCAAAGAAAACTATAAAAAATTAAGGTGAGCTTTCATGAGTTCCTATAAAAATAGAGGAAAATTATGAGTCATTAGTACATATTCTACATAAAGAGATACAATGAGACATTTAGGAGAGATAATTAAACTGGACTTTATTTAAATGAAATGTATGAGAGCCAGGCAGCACTGCCAAAGAAAGAAAAATATGTTCATTGTCACAGAAAATATTAAATGTGTACAATTGATAGGTATATAGGGTTATTAGCAGGGAACAGTACAGTTACTCTGGAGAATAATTTAGGGTTTTTTTTATATATATAGTATTTCCAAGGTGGCTATCAGTAGTGAGCACACTGAAGGTCTCAAAGTGCTTTGTAAATTATCCCTAGGAGATAAAAGAAGTGCAATGACCTGTGCAGTCAACCAGGCAAACCACTAAAAAACATTACTCTTTCCAGATTAGGTTCATTAGACCATAGTTGTGCATTTCTTTATGTTATTTTACTATATTCTGGGTTCACATCAAAATTTGTCTTTAAATATGTGACAATAATTTCTGCTTTATTTGGTGGTTTTCTGGAGAGTCAAAGAACTATTTCTGAAGCCCTTAAAACAGGTTTGTATTCCAGACAACTACACATACAAAGAAAATCTTGTGTCATGAAATTTGATGGATAGCAGTAAAATATACTAAACTGTTACAGATATATTGAAATACAGATATTTTTAAGCCTGTGCTCTCACTTACTTCTGTCAGCTCTCCTTTATATACCAAACTGAGTACATAGACTTTGTAAAATCATTTTGACTCAACGTACTCTTGAGGACTTCTTGATCTAATGTGATTTTTCAGGTCTGTTCTACATTTTCTACTGTTTTTTTTTAAGATGCTACAAATACTTCTTCTGTAAATTAAAGTTTTCTTTTATTTTTGAATGAAAATCATGAGAGCATAAAATCTTTTGTCTAATGTTCTTAGTGCATCCTGTGCAGTTTTAATTTATTTTTAATATAATTCAGGAGATCATAGAAGATCTGGCATGTCTTCATGATTGTGCTGTGTCAGCTGCCGTTGAGCAGAAGATAAAATACTCAAGCAAGATGGCAACTCTGAGAAGTTCTGAAGAAGAACCTTTGATATTATAATTCAAGCACTGTTATTGATAACTGAATGCTGTGCAGCTCTATTCCTTTCTGTAAGTTAATGCCAATATATGTTATTGATTACATCTAAAATGAAATTTATAAATCTACACATATACTCACTTAGTTGGGAGCTATAATGTTTCTGTCTGCTTTTTCAAAACAATTACTGCTCTCTGTCAGAAAAAAAGAAGAGTAATAGTCGTATAGAACAGCCAGGGTATAGAACGCAGTTGTTCTATATTAGGGAAATAAATATGGTGGCAAGGAAAATAATTTAGAATGGGATCAAGCTCTTGATTTCCTGTTGGACAGGCTATTTGGCTTTGTTCTGCAATGTTTAAAACTACTCTACTAGGTATTTTATAACGTTAGGCTTGTCATTTATTTTCATATGAAAAGTGCATCATTAGAATCCCTAGAGGTCATGTTGCTATAAGCCTTATTCAGCTATACAGTGGAGAAACAGACAAAGTTTTCCCTTAATTCACTGTTTGACCCTGTCAGAGACATAATTATTCACTGAAAAAAAGTAAGGGCTATTCACCTGCTACCATCAACTGTTAATGGTGAGCAAGAGAAAGTATGAAGAAGTAGAGCTCTTTGTGCCTTTCCCTGAACCACATTAAAGCATAAACTTGTATATCCATGTCTATATTGTACAGGTCTAGTGAACAGCTTTGGTATTTAGCCAAAATAGCAATTAGAAGCTGAAGAAGGCCCTGGTTCTATCACCCTAAACCAGGATCCATTTTAGAACCAATAATAGTAGCCAAATATATTTGGGCTGTTAAGCACTGGTACATACCTGATCAGCTTTGCTTCTAAAATGTTTTGCACTGCTATCTAAACTCTCCAAAATAGGAATGAAGGGGTTGTAGCCACCCTTCCTGTGAAGAAGATTACATAGCCTGACATCGAAGTCATCTGATCTCATGCTGTCTCACTTGCTTTTTTTGCCATGCAGACACAGCCATACTTTGACATCTGCTTTAGGTGTTTTGCAAAATTTCTTGGTGATCATCCTTTGCATAATTGCATTTTTAGTGTCCTTTATAAGAGTAATAAGTACTGTACAGAGTGGGTTTTTATTACCTACAATATATCTAGAGGAAGAGAGGTACTGATAAGTTTCTATGTTTTTCATCTTCTGATAGAAACCTGACATATCTTCTAGTTCATTCATTCTGTGAGATGATTAAAAAGTTGCTCTTCAACAAACTAAACCTCATTCAGGGCTCAGCAGGAAATAACTGCAATCAAAGCACATTAAAGAACAGACAGGGCAAGCCAAAGTATACCTCTTTCTTTCCCTCTTAAGATCATGGGGAAAAGAGAAAAGCAGTCTAATACTGTGATAAAACTGCAGCCTGCAGCAGCTGGCTGTGGGTAAGGATATAGAACCTAATCCAAAGCACACAGAAGTCAATGGAAGCACTTTGACTAAATAAGCTTTGCATTAGGCACCTAGTGAGTGAATGATGTTTAAAGCATTCACGTAGATCTTAAGCAGATGAGTGAAGAAAATTATGTGCATTCGAATCAAAATAAATGCCATTAAAACAGTGACCCCAGAGATCATATTTATGACTCAGAATAAATTGCCATTCTTGAGCACTGAGTCCTATCCTCCATCAGTGCAAGAACTCATGTTGCATGAAAAGCATATCTTTAAAATATGTGCTTGTATATATGTGTAAAATTCTTATGTTGATACTAATCTTAAAGTTCAGTACATTATAAACATCTGCAGGCTCTTTTTACCCATTCGTGTGTTTACAGAGTGAATTTCTCTCATCTTAGGTTTGAAGTTTTTTCTGCTAAATAATACAAGATTTTTAAATTTCTTTTAATGATCTAAGTTCTGCATTCCTGACATTGTGCAGACAAACTTCCCCTTCAACTCCCTCCACTTCATTTTTTAATGATGTTCTCAGTGAATCATTTTTTAATATGGAGGACACAAATGGCTTATGACACTCTACCTCATGTGATAATGTTAAACATCTCTTTATTTAACCCAGAAATATTATGTTTAATACTCTGTATTAGCATTTTTCATAACTACATCATGTTTTGATGACTAGTAATCCTTCTTTAGTATATTGGCTGCATCTTTCTTTTCTCTGACATTTTCAGCTGATAAACTCACAGTTTATAGCTGAAAATCTAGTTACATTGCTCTTTGTACTATTAAATGTAATCTCATTTCTATTATAGAAGTCATCAAGACATCTGATTCTTCTTGTTTGTTTTTATCATTTTGATGGTTCTCAGACTTGCTTTACCAGCAAATTTCAGCAGCATGCTCTGAGGTTTTATGATCTAGTTTTTAACTTAAATATCAGAAAGCTCTATGGCAGACACTCCATAAAGAACCCCTTAAAAGCTTCCATCTAATCATGCAAACACCTAACACAACCTGTCGTCCTCTCCTGATTAGTCAATTCTTTATCTTTGTCTTAAGTAATTATTTTCATATCAGATTGTGCCAAAAGCTGTTTTGAAGTCCAGATATGTGAGATTTCATGCCTTGAATAGAAGATACATTATTAAAGATATTGATACATGGAAGTATCTTCTCTCAAATATGTTTGGATGTTAAGTTTGGTTTTTACTTCTTTCTCTATACTTCTGTACTTTTAGAAGAATAGTGTGGCCAGCAGACCAGGGAAGTGATTGTCGCCCTGTGCTTGTCACCAGTGAGGCCAGACTTCAGGTACTGTATCCAGTTCTGGGATCTTCAGTACAAGAAAGGCATTGAGGGACTGGGGCATTTCTGGAGAGGGGCAATGGAGCTGGGGAAGGGTCTGGAGGGTAATTCCTATGAGGAGTGGCTGAGAGAGAGCAGGGGGTTGTTTAGCCTGCAGAAATGGAGGCTTGGGGGGACCTTCCTGCTCTCTACAACTGCCTGAAGGAAGGTTTTAGCTAGGTGGGGTTCAGCCTCTTCTCCCAGGTAGCCAACAACAGGACAAGAGGACATACAGTCAAGCTGTGCCAGTAGAGGCTCAGGCTGGACATCAGAAAGGGTTGTTAAACACTGGAATGGACTGCCCAGGAACCTGGTGGAGTCACCCTTCATGGAAGTGCTCAAGAAATAGCTGGATGTGACATTTAGAGCCATGGCCTAGTTGAAAAGGTGGTGATCAGTCAAAGGCTGGACTTGGTGATCTCAGAGGTGTTTTCCAACCTAAATGATTCTGTGATTCTGTTCAATTACTTATTCTTTGCTTCAAAAATTATTTTGAAACTTTGCATTCTAAACCCATGAAAAAATCTTATTGAAACATTATTTATTTCCTCTCTTCTCTTTCCCTCGTGAAACTGATATCCTTACTGAAAATTCTTGTTCTAGTCTCTTCAGATACATGCATTAATTTCTTCAGAATTCTGCAGTGAAGGTTATCTGGACTATGGGCTTAAAATATTTTGTAGTCTTTGAATTCATTTTATTTCAGATGTGATAATTTTTGTTCCATGACTTTGCTTGCACTGATCACTTTGCTCATTTCAACATCACAATCCTTACTGGGACCTGAAACAATGTACACAATTTATTTGGGTATCTCTAGGTAAATAATTATAATTTTACTTATCTTTGTGTTTATTGCACATTCTGCAAAAGTGGAGCCAATGCTTTCTTAGCAACTTTTGAATAAGGTCTAAAGGTTTATATTTGACACTTTATTAAAAGTACAGGGTGTAACACTGTGAACATATTTGCCTATTTTGCCACTGCACGTTTTATTCTCTGTCTTGTTCATGTATTACCTATATATGATCTACATCATCTTCTGAAAATTCATTATTTTGAATGTCTGAATGCTTTATATTAGAAGAATGGCAAAGAAAGTGAAGATAAGTAGATAATTCCAGAGTAGAGGAACCATACCTGACCAGAAGAAACTTTGCACTTTCAAAGAGTTGAATAATATACAGCTAGATAAAAAAAAATAGGTAAAAGACTCTGAAAACATAGATTTGGCACTTACAAGACCAGAGCCATCCAGAATGTCAATAGTCAATCCAAATGACAGGTGATACTACCAGTTGCCAGGTGTTATCAAGCTGAATATACAGAAAGTGTATATTTTTATATATATATAAAGTTCTTGATAAACAAAATTCTATGAAGAGTCTTGTATCAAATACCTTAGAGAAGTTTGGAGAGATAGATCAGTATGAAAGGATGAGAAATAGAATAATAGAGAGGTGAAGATAGAAAGTGTTTAGGTTTGTTTTAAATTTTGTGGACAAATACAATTAAATATTTATAAGGGAGAAATGAGAAAAAACAGATTTCAGAAAGTTGATGGAGTTCCAATTTTAATGCATCAACACAGCTACTTCTTAAGTTATTGGAGCTTTATTTATTAACTTTTGTTTTTCTTTTAAAATAATTTTAGCATTTTTGTACTAAATGTCTATTTTTTTTTTCAAGGGGCACTGCATGATCATAGTGCAACTTCAGGAGGATATATTTAATTTACTGCAGCTTCAAAACATTTATGAACACAAAGTATTGATGATAAAACTTTCTGAGTTTTCATCTTGTGTCATTCTTGGAAGAAGTTATTAACTTAACTTGGTATTGTTATTCCTCTGAAAGTTATAAGTAAGAATGATAACTATTATGACTTCACGGCACTTCCAATAATATATCCCTTTTTTGCTTGCTTATTACTTTACTGAGTTTTAGCATATAACTTCTTTACAAGTCCACATCTATATTTAAATTTTTTAAAAAAGTCAGACTGATTCAATAATATCTGATAATGAAGCTAGATTTACCCATGATGAAATTTATAGGCAATCTTATTTAAATATTTCCAGTATTTTTATACATTCCACTCTGAACTTGAGCTTTTAAGAAGCTAGCTTTTTGGATTTTTTTTTTGTCTGAATATAAAAATCTATCCATCCAAATTGGTTGAAATTGCAATGCACTAAAATATTACATTTACATAAGAGTGGTGAGGACTTGACATTTATAGAAAATAAGTTCCTCAAATATTTTATTCACATTTTATGTAGCCCAACATGTGCTTAACTAATATTCTATTGACAATTTCATCTCTTTGTCCAGAAACTACAATACTCTGGTATAATATGGCCTTCCAGGTTTGAACACAGAGGTATGAAAGTTAGATTTGAATAGACAGAAAAAGATGAAGAAGTGCTATTGACTGTTCCAGGTATCAGTGATGTCAAAAAAAGCTGTGAAATTTGCTATAAAATTATCACATTCATTCTGTCTCTAAATAATGGTAATGTTGTATATATTTAGTTCAAATTACAAAGGCTTTTGCTACTGACCAGCCACACAGGTATCAACATATGACTTCTGTTGTTTTTTCATTTTTTTAAAATTTCAGTTTTTTTAAATAAACTAGCAAAAAAAAAAAACAACAAAAAACCAAACACAACAAAACCAAAAACTAATATAAATAACAATGTTAACATTGCCAAATATGAATAATGCAGTCAATATAGCCCTCAGAAGTCAGAAAATATCAGAATACTTTCAGCATACCCTTAATTCAGTGATTACAATCTAATGACATGTTCATCTATTCTTTCTGCACTGAATTTTAATTTGGAATATAATAAAATAAAATAAAATAACAAAAAAGGAAGGAAGGAAGGAAGGAAGGAAGGAAGGAAGGAAGGAAGGAAGGAAGGAAGGAAGGAAGGAAGGAAGGAAGAAAGAAAGAAAAAGAAAGAAAGAAAGAAAGAAAGAAAGAAAGAAAGAAAGAAAGAAAGAAAGAAAGAAAGAAAGAAAGAAAGAAAGAAAGAGCAAATGAAAAAATTCAAATAAAGAAAATAATTGAATACAATAATACTTATTTTTATTTAACTACACAAAAGAAATATATAAGATTGGATTTACAAAGAAAGTTTTTGTTCATGTTCAGTATTTGTCTCATGGCCTTATTGCCCACTGCTAGAACAGCATCTGGCACACAGAATTATTAAATGGTATTTTTTATGTGTATATCACTGCATTGTTTAAAAAATTTAAAAGCTTTATTTAATTTGTGGAAAATTGTATTATATCTGTGGGGTATCATGATTCCAGTATTAAAAATGTGAAGGTACTACAGAGACTGAGGTAAAAAATATCCATAGATTTAGTATATCTAATTTGAGTCTTTAAGATCCATATTTTTGAGGAGTGTTGAGACTTACATACTTTTACATATCCAAGCCAAACTCTCAGTGACATAAGGTGTCTGGAAATGTTCACTCTTCAGCAAAACAATCTCATTATTTCAGGTAAGAACTCAGATATGGTGAAATCACAATCAAAATGTTTTGTTCTGTGACATCATGGGGGAATTCTATCTGGAAGTGAATGTCAGTCTCCAGCTTTAAAATAAAACATTCAGACACAATGAAACCCTGGATTTTGCCTTGATTTAACATCAGAGAAGGTCAGTTCTGTACAAGGCAGCAAGTAGGGATCTTGAGGAGAAAAAAATATGGCTCTAATGAAAGACTGTGTCAGATTTCAAAAGTACCAACTGTTGTACAGGAACTATGATTACACCTATAGCTTCATTTCATAATTTTCTAACTATGAAATGAACAGTAATTCTTTGACCCTAAAAATATCATTTTAATATAATTTTGTGACATATAGTAATTTCTATTGCAGACAGAGGATAGCACAGGTCCCTGTCTTTACAAAAGGAAATGTAGTTAGGTATGCAACACTTTGGAAAGAGGGAACTGGGGTGTGGGGAAAAACTCTTGAATAAGCATAAGTGGGAGATGCACAGATGGTAGAAGTTCCCAAATGTTCTATGATTCTCTCTGGGCATCTTTTGCTATATAAGTGTGATAACATTTGTTAGAAGGCATGATTAAGGCTTTGTAGGCTTCACAGATGGAATGTAATTTAGTGGAAAGACTTGAAAGAAAGAAGGTTCAGATATGAAATGTATTCCATGAAAGGAAGGGGTCAGGTCCAGACAGGCAACATAGATACAATAACTAAACGCTGTTCTGTAAACTTTTCTGTGAAAGAAAAGATGGGAATAAGTTCCCTTCACTCAGAGATATCTCTGGTTTTCTCAAATGAATATATAACATAAAATATATTAGAAGCTTAGAAAACTAATTTAAAGTCACATATTCAATTAAATAATGTATTAGGTTGCAGCAAAACTTCCACCCTTTCAACTTCCAGTTAGCCTCATGTCCACTGTGCCGTATATATATGGTAGGAAAGAAAGCACCTTGATGAAATAGGTCAGTAAGTTTCAGAATGGAAATAAACTATTTCTCTTGACTTCTGCTTGATGGAAATGGAACAAAGTCATACCAGAAAATTCAATTAACCAAGACCCCATTTGAGAGATCCCTGCATAACATATATATATATATATATGCTTGTATGTGTATATTTGAATGTATTTCTACATATACTTATGGTCACTTTATTATAGCAAGAAAATATTTGACAAATAGCTGCTGTTGTAAAATTTCATAGAACACAAGAGCTGCCAATAGGACATCAGAAGTATTTATCAACAATACACAGAATATGGTCAATTTTCTCAGACTCATCAATAGAAAGACTTGGAGTAAATAATTGATGTTGATTTTTTTTCCTCTTTTATGTACTTCAAAAGCAGAAATAGCTTTTAGAAAATAATTTTGGTTTTAATAAAAAAGGATTAGATGTCAACTAAATGAGTACAGAAGAATGCAAACATCATTCATGCTGGAAATTTAAGGTCTGAGACAGAGAACAGCCCATGTAGTAGTGTTTTCTCACTACACATGTGCTCTCATCATAATCATTCAAGGCTTCTGTCACTTTGACTTGCTAATTCAAAAAAATAAAAAGAGCTCTGGGCCAAAGTGAGGACTAATCAACCATGAAATACTGTTTTAAAAATCATATTTTGCTGTCCATAAAGGGAAAACTTCTAAATATTCAGCTTGCGCCTTATAATTACAACAGAAATTTTCTTTTAATGAATTGTCACTAAATCTGGGCAGAGACAAAAATATTCACATCCTGTGGCTGTTTTTTTGGACCTTGAGATATAATTTTGAAGAAAAGAACACACCTTTATAAAACTGAGGGCGTATTTCCACTTTAAAGAAGAATGTCGGAGAGCCAAACTCTCCTATTTGATGTACAAGTATATTGTAGCCAAAATTTCACTTGCTGGTAGGCTGTTCTTGATAAGGTGTTTGGTTTTACTGGCTGGTTTTCTTCAGTGTTTTGTTTCCCAGACCTGTCTCTCCTTCATAAAAATATTTATGTGCCAATTTAAGGCATTCTAAAGTCAATCAGTTGCAAATGTAAGCTTGTACTATGGGACTTTCCTCTACTTTAGTGTGGTTAATGACTATGTTCCCATGACTTTTAAAAGGACTGGTGCCTCAGCACATTTTCAAAATTATGCCATTTGAAGACATTTCCATTTATAATGCAGCTTAAATCTCATTTCCCTCAATATGTGCCCTCACTTACTCTATTTTAAGGCTTCTCTGGAAAAAAAAATATATCTCAGCTGCTGCTCCTGCTCTTAATGCCTTCCTAGTCTCAGTAAGAGCAGAAACCAACTGATGCCTCATTCTGATACTCATACAGAGACAATATGCAGACACTGCACTATCCTCCATTCCTGGCTGAAGAGCTCGGTCCTACCATTTCATATTATCTACACACACAGCTGCTGCTTTGTGTGTCTGCTAAAGCTTCATGCCTCTCTGTAGTCTCTATGACTTCACAGTTTCCCTGTAGGAACTTAGAGTGAGACTGGTAAAGACTGCCTTAATTGCAAGATACTGCAGATCCTAATTGGGAAAAAAAAAGTGTCACCTGAAATAGCAGTACAGACACAGTCATGGGTGAGTGGAAGAAGGAAAAATAGAAGGGGTTATAAAGAAGGGGAGAAAAGAGGTGGAAGTTGTACTATTTGATTGTGTCCTTAGCTTGCTGAGTCAGCAGGAGCTAAGAGCTCTGCAGGGGCACACTTAGCCTTCACGTTTCTCCATAGAAACCCCATCTGGCCAACTAAATTGCCAGCAATTGAGAAGCCATGCAGGAAGCTGTATCCAGCTATTCTCATTCAGTGTGAAGGTTACCGTGTGTGGAGGCAGTGGTAGGAGAAATAAGGAAATCTTTGCAAGACTATGCATCAAATTTGGGCTGTTCACTGCTGTAGTTGTTAGACAAGGAATTAGGCACTGCAAAGAAATGTAGCTTCTGTTTTAGAAAGACCCATCAGGCAAATTTTTGAAGAAAAATCATCCTAACAAAAAATTATGAAGGAAATTCAGTAACTGTATTTTACGATAAGATTTGTGTTTGAATTTCAAAATCGAAAGCTTTTAACTGTATTTTTCTATCAGGTTATTTGAAAGAAACTTCATGGAGCCCTACTTGGCCTTTGCAAGGACATCTAAATTCAACCTCCATTTAAAAGGCCTAGAAAAATTAAATGCCTTCTCTGGGCCTGCTAACTTGCAATGTTCATTCAGATGCAGGTACTTAATGAGATATAAGCCAGAGACAAATACCACCATTGCATAAAAGAGTCCAGTAAGTTATATGGGGAATGCTGCAGAAGAATGCATCAGCCACTGGTTTATGTGCTGTAAAACAGCAACTGCACTTTATCCCTGCAGTTCAGTGTTTCCCAATGAGCAGGGCTGCTCTCTCTAGAGAGATGTGCCAGTATTAAAGGTAAAGCACAGAAGAGAGTACAGTCCAATTAATGTATTAAGTGAGGCTCTGTGCCCAGAGTGGCATTGCCAGTAGCAGCAAACTGAAGGAAACAAGATGGTCAAGTACAGCAGTGCGAAAAAAAGAGAAATGGTGGAGAAGAAGACAACACAGCATCCAGGAAAGCTTGTTACCAGTGATTTGTCTCTCTGCTCACAGTAAAATAGGTTAAATGAGACAACATCCCTTGCTGTATAACTCATTTTCCTGATGCTAGCTGTAGCCTGGTGTTGGCACGTTGTGTTGTCCAGGAGAGCTGAGTTACATTTAGGTGACTAGAACTCTTGGTAGTGCATTATTGATGAGGTCTTCACATGGTGTAAGCAGTTTACAAGGGCATCAGTATTCAGCTTGCAGTACAGAATGAGTGATCATTCAGGTTCAAAATTATTGGTCCTCTGTGTTTTATGTGAAGTATTTTAGTTTCAGGAAGAGAACTTAAATTTTAATTTCAGATTAATTTTTTCTTTCGCTGATTAAACCTAGTTTTCTATAAGCCTTGCAAAGCTTTGACAACTGGGCATGAAAAAGCTTCCCAGGAGCAAATTAACTAGTTGTTTATAAGAACACTTACCACCCCATGAGTTTTCTAAATCATCGGTTCCCAGCCAATAAGTCTGGAGATATGTGTCACATCACCAGTGAAGCAGAGAGCAGAACAGAAACTAATAAACTTCCCTCAAGAACAACACAATATACTTCATTCTATTAATGAGCAGTTGAAGTTAGATATCAACTTTTTGTACTATCTTACATGTATTAAACTGGTACTTGGGGCAGATTTCTACTAGCCTGAGTTAATTTTAAAATTTTAAAAAGGTTTCCATAAAGCTTTTTTTTTTCAGAAAGGCTAAAGAAATGGATTATTAACTAAATCTTTTCTAGCAATGTAGAAATACCAATGAATTTTAAGTCAAGTTACAGTGAGTACTGAAGAAAATGTTACAGAAGCTGACTTGCTGCTAAAACCAAGCAGCAAAAGTAAATTTATTAGGCTCCTTCTAGAAACGGTGCTCTCTTATAAATCAGATTTTAATGCAGAAAGTATTTCTGTAATTCTCTGCAAAAATCATATATTAAGGATATATGTTTATAAAAATACCCTCCCCCCATGGCTGCAGTACTAATCTTACTATATTTCTGTTCAGAATTGGCAACAAATACAAATGTAGACATATTCATTCTGTATGCTTTGCAAAACTATCTACCAAACACCGTTCTTAATCACCTGGAATCACTGTCCTTTAAGTATTAAATTTGAATATGCTGCCTTATCTTTTTGCAATGTAGTAACTGTGAGACACTATTCATGTTTGAAACACGGTTTCAAACCAGTGCACCTTCAGGTTACCTTCTGAAGTCCTTAGGACATGTCAGAGTGGATTTTAACAGCCATAATGAGGTTTTCTGTTGCTGCCTTCTGCCAGTTTAACACAGTGCTCTTTTATTGCAAAGACATCTTCCTACAATCACATCTGTATCATTTCCTCACAAAATTTTCGGTGGCAAGAGGGGGTCAATCACATGACCTTTGAGCCCTAACCACAGAACAGAACCTTTTCTTTCTTTCCATGCCATTGGGAGTTTGCCTGCTGTTTTGATGAGTCCTGGAGGGCTTCCCACGGAAAGCTAATGCAGACTGACTTTTTTCCAAGCTTCAATTCCTCTTGCTCACCAAAGAGGAGCGGGAACAAGCTTGTTCTCCTGCGGACTTCAATTCTATTCCTCATTCATCAACAGACGACAGTAGAAAACTCCCTCCTTTTCCATCATAAGACCAAAGGCCTTACAAATGACCCTAATAATGTCAAAGGAAGAAAGACCATCCAAATCATGGCTGTGTAAGTCTTATATATACATATATATATATATAATGCTCTCTAATCTTTTCAGGGTAGTGTTAAATTCTTCTGAGGATTAATTTTATGCTGAGCCCAAATGACCAGAAGCAGCTTCTCCTTTGGGAATGACTGTCTTTCCTGTTACCTTCTGTTTTTAAAGAATTCTTTTATAAATGGACTTTATTTTTCTAGTTAGGAAAGAATATATTGACTATAGATTAGAGCAAATAATTTACTTTCCCCACAGATAGATTTCTGTGATAAGAAATCTGTTCTCCTATCTCAGTAGAGACTTTTTCAAATGTTATCATTGCAGTGACAGAACAAGTAATTTAATCATTAAGTTTTTGAGACATGCCTTACTAGATTTTGTCGTTTCATTAATTCCTCCCCCTTCAAATCAAGTAGATGGTATAATAAACTTAGTGAATTCTTTATATAGATCGACACACTAGGATGCATGGAATATAGAGTAGTTTCTTATTTCATTTTTTAAAAGATGCTGATGTCTTGGCATTGCCAATCAAGGAAAAAGGATTACCATAAAAATTTCTTAGAGGCATGCTTTTCTGTAATGTATAATAGTGGGTGTCTGATAAAGGAAAATGCATATTATGTAATTCTCTTTTAGCTTCAAGGCACATGAATAAGGCCTAGAGTTCCTGATTTCTATTCCCACCTCTTTCACTAACTTATCTTAATAATTCTTTGCAGTTCACAATTTTCCAGTATGCTTCTTATGGTGAAAGAAACTAATTTCAAAGGAAGGAAGAAAGGAAGAAGAAATGTCTCTTTCAAGCATTGCTGGAAGGAGTGGCTTAATGTCCTAAAGATAATGGAAATGTCTGAATTTGCTGAGCCAATGATTTAAACTGAGGTAGGTTTGAGTGGAATCTTCTTTGAGATGTGAACACTGATTTTTCCTTCAATTTAGTGAATTGAATTGAATTTAGGATCTTTTTAGAGTAAATTTTGAACACTGACTGTGTGTTGGCTGTGTGAGGGTGCTGCTGAGCCCTAGTGCAGTTGGCAAAGGAAAGTGTATGTCCTAGAAGCAGTGCAGAGCATTCTGCCTCCCCACACTTCTGCAGAAATGTTGGGGGAAAGCCAGCATTGTGTCAAAGCCATGAAGACTGAAACTTCCTTTTTAAAACATTTTTACTTTTTGCATCCTCACCATTATTTCTCATTTAATTGGTTTTTTTTTTGTTTTGTTTTCCCCCCCCCCCCACCCCCCCACAAGGAAACAGAAAACCTGCCACGGTAGAATAGGTTTCGGTCCTGTTATAGAAAAACTTATTGATTTGTACTCCTCCCCTCATGTTTTCACTCTCTAAGTATTGTAAAGTTTTCCTATAACTAGGGAAAGGAGATAAATAGTATGGTAAGCATTCAAATTATTTTACAAACGTTTTGGCAGTATTTTAGTTTTATGACTAGTTTCAGGTTGTGGTCATTTTCATATGAAAATGTGTAGAACAAAAATTAAAGCAACACTAATTCACTGATTTAAATAGTGTTGTTGAGCCTGATACTATCTTATTCCTATGAAAAATACAACCCGCACTATAAAATGAGGGTTTAGTTCAGGTATATCTATTTGAGTGGAGACATGGGTAACAAGTTTGTTATGTGCTAGCTAAAACTAAATATAAAACAATGATAGAAGATATAATTTAAGAGATAAGTACTCATACATAGAAATAGTTGCAGAATCTTCATGCCTTTAATGTACGTCATGTGCCTTTATTTTCAGTGGACCCTGGATATTAAACATACACCCTGATTTTTTCCATGAATAAATTGTGTATTCAGACTCTGCACTCTGCATCCTTCAGCTTCCTATGCTGTGAATAGGAAAACAAGTTAGAGAATGAAAAACTCATCATGCACTCAATAGGGTTTTGTTATGGTAGTGTTAGTATTTGGAAGATAGTAGCTTCCTTTGTAAATAACTTTGAGATATGTTTCAATAGAATATTACACAATATTATATGTATGACACAGTGTGACGTTTTTATGTTCTGAATGGAGAAAAATTAAACAATCCACCAACAAGTGCATCTGCACTGGGAGCATGTTCTGGACGAATATTGAACTTCTACACCTTTAAATTTACATATTAGTTTTGAGGAACTACCAGTGTTTGTGCATAGCATGGAGCAGGCCAGAATGCAGCAAGCCCTCAGTCTTCCTCTGTGAACCCTGCTGTATTGCTTCAGGCACAGGAGTGGATATTCTAAATATGAATGTATTCAGTGCAACAGAACAGCTAGCAAGAGGGTTTCTGGTCTGGACAAAGCACCTCCCTAATAGCACCTGTATTGTTTCTGGGATGGCTGGGGCTCTGCATTGCTGTGACCATCCATGCCCAAATGTCTTAGAGTGCCTGAGGAAGGCTAAGATCCTGTTTATTCCACAAGTGGTAATTCTATAAAATTGTACCAAATGTGTGTGCTGTATGGCTGGCAGTATGATGTGACAACTGTTGAGCAGCAAAGGTCTGGCCTTGCAGCAGAGGGCTCTGTGCCACGCAGGTGTGTGTGTGACTGTGGTGGTGCAGGTGTGCACACACACCTGTTGCAGGCTTATTCATACTGCCTATAGGTTTACTTTGGAGTAAATTATCCCCACCTGAAGGTTCCCTGAGAGAAAATTAGCTGTGACAGTTCAAAAGAGAGCCCAGGAGCAAACTGACATACAAGCAGTGTGAACTGTCAATGAACTGCAGAGTGAAGTGAAATGGAGTGCTAAGTTGTTTGACAGCATGCAAAGGTGACTTAGATCAATGTAGCTTGTCAACTGTATCTGTATGGCAGTGATGTCCTAAGGAGACATACCCTGAAACACCGTCCTCATATCTTGAGTTAACTCTGCAAAGATCCCTGCACAAAGACATGCATACCATAGCTAGTTATTTTTTTTTTGTGTGCCTTCTCATTTCTGAAGATATTTTGGTGTCAATGTCTTTCATGCCTCATGTATTTACTCAGCTTTTTATGCTCAAAAATACTTTACTTTTCAATTTTCAGTGCAACTCTGATATAACACAGAAAAATTAAATGACAATTTAATTCTATTGTAAATTATTATTTCCAGAAGGCAGCCTTATTTTCAAAGACCACACTTTCTGTATAAAATAAATGTCAAGGTGACTATTTCCATTATCTTTACTGTATTTATAACTTCCCTGTAATTTTTTTCACAGTTTTTATACCCAAATCCTACTTTTTTCTAGCTTTAACCAGATATTTGAAAATTGTATTTCTCTTTTTGCCTTCCCCTTATCCAAAATTCTGGAAGAAATTTTATTTCAGTAAAAGTACAATCAGTAAGAGTGGTAAATTTTACCAGTATCCATCTTGTATTATATAATTCATAGTTGTCTTTTAAACAGAAATATTTTCCTCATTCATTTCATAGAGATTAGACAGAAAAAAAAAAATAAACTAACTTTTGGGAACATTCAACTGTAAACCATAAACCTTTCTCTTAAAGTTCTTTAACCATAAGAAATTGTATGCCTGTAACGAATTTGAAGAATTTCTGTGTTTTGAAAAGTCCTGTTATTGGAAACTCTACTTTCTTAAAATACTGTTGAAAGAATATGGCTAGCAGTAGGATATGAATTTTCAAACACTGGAATAAAGTATTCATGGTCAGATTCATATTGGGCAATCAAAGTGAACTTTAAAGCTGAAATTAAGCTCCTACATTCAAAAGAACATTTCAGAATGTCTCCATTACAATTAGCTCATAATGGAGAAACTCTTATTTTGGATTACCAACTCTCTGGTACACTGTCTATGAGGGAGATAGAGGGCTTTGGCCAGGAGAACAGACAGGAAAGAACCCTACTGCTGAACTTCCAAACTGCCCTCTTTTCAAATTTGTTTTTTAGTTCAGTGTATCTCTGGTATGGAATCCCAAAATTCTCACATATGCAAAATGTTTTGTCTGCTGTGCAACAGAAATTGCATGCTCTTGTTTAGGTCAGGAAATACCTGCATACATGGCTGAATAGCCTTTATAGCAAGTATAAGCCTGAGATGTAGGTTTTATTATCTCTTGGTTAGTTGAATCCTTTACTGGATTTCCATGTAATTTGCTGTGTAAAACAGGACAACTAGCCACTGTTTAAAAAGGAAAATTTTGTTCTGCTCACTAGGCTGTCTCAAGAGATAAGAATGCTCTGATTGAAAAAAAAACACCAAACATCTCAAAAAAAGACTGCAAGCTCAAACTCAGTTGTACTAAGTGGGGGTTTTTTTTGTTAGATAGCTTTAGAGAGATCTCTTTTTTTTGTGCAGCCTGTGTTTAACTTTTACTTTAAAGAGGTGTTAGATATTTTTAAAAATTGTGATATAGCAGTAATTTCCTTTTATGTTCTGGGACTCCTAAAACTCATACTCATGGTTGAATATGGTTTTGCAATACATTCTATTTTTGGTGACTTTTATGTAAAGAACTGCAGTCAAGAATGGAATTATAACACCCTTGTACTGGAACAAGGAAACACAGCCATCTGGCATGCATGGGCTTCATCATTTTGCCAATTTTTTTTCCTACAGCTTATTTTAGTATTTGGGAGAACCTTCTTTTACTTGGTGCTTTTGTCAGAGGGAAAAATGTGCAGATAGGCATACAGTCTATATCTGTAAGATCTTTTCACAATCTACACTGTGCTGAATGATTTGTTAAAGATTCAAAATCGTCTGTGCTAACAGATTATTATATAAATATGAAATTTTTATGGAACTGCTGAATTTGTTGTCACCTGCATGATTTAATAAATTTCTCAGGAGATGTTTTTCCACTGGAATTTTAAAATGAAAAAAAAAACCAACCTTGTTGTCTCTCAGTGTATTTACTCAGTTTCTGTACAATCGTGTTTTTAAAGGAAATACAAACAGGAAGCAACTCAGGGGTCAAGAAGAATCACACTATATTGGAATTGGATTTGGACAGATAGTTAAGAGTTATTCTTTCTCCTCCAAGAGTCCTACTTTTTTTTCCCTTTTTTTTATGGAATGAAAATTTAAAATGCAATTTATTTTTCTCTTTTGTGGAAAAAACCACACTCTGGAGTACTTTTAAATATATTTCTAGCTATTCTATTTACATTTATTAGAGGAATTGTCATTTTTTTTCTGTTAATTTAGTGCTAGTTTGGGCCACAACTCAGTAAATGGAAACAAGAATTCCTCCTATTTAAGCACTCCAAGGGTATGTGTGTAGTTCTAGGAAGTCTTAATCAGCTCTGCTTCACACTGGCCCTGGAATGGTGAGGGTTATTACTTACAACTACCAACAACAAATTCAAGTCTTATTTCTCACTCATACTTTGATTCAACAACTCCAGGCAGATGATGATCCCTTTCAATTCATATCTTTGCCTTCTAGAATGAGAAGGAGTTAAAGAATGTGCAACATTCACTTAATTTTGCATATTCTTTTATTCATTTAAGTCTTTCTTACTGCAATGCATAGGCATCTCACAGAACTAAAAATCCTCACTCTTGCATAGGGCCTCTTTAAAAAATCTCTACATAGTTCTCAAAACTAAGAAAGGCAAGGTTAAGAAAGGTCAGGAACACTTCAGAACAGATATGGAAAAAGGTACCAGCCTCTGCTTTTCATAAATTAGCTCCAGTCCACATTTTAGTATGTTTTAATACTTCATACTTTTTGACTCTGGTCACATGAGCTATAATTTTCCTTCTATTCTGAAGCTGTATTAGAATTGGCCATATTCTGTGTATGTGACATGCAGAGAATGGTGACAGAGGTATAATCAGGGAATATTTCCATCTACCATTCCCTAGACAGGGAACAGGTATCTGCTTCTTGCTGGAAATAAAAGAATGAAACCTTGAAAAGCAAATTGCGGATAAGAATGCTGAAGAAGTCCAAAAAAGTAAATCTGGTGTGTGAAAGCTCATCTGTATCATATCTGCATTCTCTGTGTAATTAACCTCCTTTACCCCTTAATAGTGTGACGAGTTTGGAAGGCAGCCTTCATTTTGTCATATACCAGTAGATAGCAAATTAAATCTAAGAATTAGCCATAAAACAGATTATAGTCCAAAGAGTCCTTGCAGGAAACAGCACTCAGACAAATTGAAAACTATTCAGTTCTGCTGGTATCCTGTGGGTCAAGGATTGGAAGAGAAATTATAACGCCCCGTTAAAGAAAATCAGTACTTTTGGAGACCCAGAAAGGAGTTTTACAAGATGAGAAGCTAGAGTTTATAAGGCTTTTTGGAACACAGAAGTAGCTGACAATCATTCATTTTGCCTTCAGTATGGTGCAACATTGGTAATTCTAGCAACATCTGATGATGTCTGTAGTTAGGAATATCTAAATATTTTCATTACGAGCAACATTTGTCAGACATGAAGGCTTTTGCTATTTCAAGCTGTGTAAGCATTTATTTTTTAAAGCTGTAATACTACCATCAGTACTTAACTTCTTGGTCACCCCACAAAATTCAAGAAGTCGTTCAGGTCTGAATTGGAAATTTGTGATGTTGCTGAAATACCCACTGAATCATCATGAATTGTCACTGAAAAAAGTTAAGCTACTGGGGAAGACAGGAAGAAAATATGTTTTAGCACCAGAATAGAGCATGCAATTTTTTTCATTTATTCTCTACTGAAGAATTTTTGTTCTGTATATACTACTGCTGAAATAATATCAGTATCAATTTTATAATACCGTAATAGATCACCAACTGGTCAGTCTTAATGCTTTTGAGACAAACCAGCTCAGCAAGTCTGGCAAGTTATTTAAAGTACATGTCACCAGAGACTTTATAAGGATATGCGAAATTGCCATTTTCTCATACCAATGGCAGCAGGTAAATCTCTTGAGATTTTTTGAAAGAGTTGTCAAAAATGTGTTCCCTCAAACAGTAAACAAAAACTTTCACAGAAATTCCATAGGTGAATTATATAAGAACAGCATTTTTATTGTAGTTTACATTGTTATATGAGACATCTGTACATCTCCAAGTATAGCAGCAGTAATTGTATTAGTATTAAAACATAAATTGCATGTTGAGTAATTTATACTCACATTTACACACATTTAATACAGCCTTTAATTCCAGTCCTGTGCCACCCTTTCCTTCTTTTTTCTTTCTTTCTCCTTCTCCTTTCCTTCTCCTGGCATCTTGATCATTTATACTAATAGAACTGTAAAAGTTACAATGTGCTTCAACAAATTATTGTGACATTTATTTTCCTTCTTTTTTTAATGTTTCATAATTGCGCTTACTAAATCAATAACCTTAAGCCTAAAGAGGTAATTATAATATCTACAACCACTGTATAAAATAATCAGGACTAACAATAAGGCTTTGATTAGCTGTAAGGGTTACTGTACCAAAGTTCTGTTTTCATTTTTCAAAATACTGTTTTCCAGGTACTTTTGTGTTTCCTTGTATTCAAGACATATACTGCACTTTGCAATCAAGAGAATAAAGGAAAATCAAAGAAGTGCCCACCTTAGTGTTGTTAAAAAATGCTGCACATATCATCCACTGCATTTCTGACTGACAGTTCTTGAAACTAAGATTGACAACATGTAGGATGTAATGAGTGGGAAGACGACTGGAGTGTTCAGCTTATAAAAGAGAGGTCTGCCTTCACAATAGCACTAGAAGTTGTTACAGTCATCTGTTACTGCATTTGAAGAAGCATATGATAAACAGTGTCTAAAAAATCCCAAAATGATGTAAATGCCTACTTTTTAAAATTATGGATTATATTTATGGATCAGCACATTCACTATATTGTTTTCTCAGGGCAGTGCTGCACTAATGATATTTTTCTTAAGATGTTAATAGACAAAGAACAGGGGGAAGACAGATAGTAATTACCAGTGAATGGACAGTAACTTGACACTATGCCCTCAGTACTATGTAAAAAACAGTAAAGGAATGAGAGTTTCTGAGGTCAAGTGAAAAGCTCGTTTCCACATTGATTGGAGATAGCCAGTCTTCTACAGCTTTACCTGATCCACACTACATAGTGCTAAATTTTGTCTTTTAGCCAAACCTTGAACACCCTGAGAGGTCATCTTTAATTTACACGTCATGTGGCAGGTGGATTTCCCCCATCGTCACCCATATTAAAATGCCAGAACTAATGTGAAAACCATCTTACAGTTCCCTAGAGTACCAAATTATATGAAGAAACTCAGAGGATCCTGTTATTGGAAGTTTTGAGGTGTGATGTGGATTTGTGATGAGCAACTGTGTGATAAGTCTGCAAGGACCATATTTGAGGACTGTGTAAAATACATGGAGGGAAAACTGGTGGGAATCTGATCAAGTTTTATCTGCATACACTTTTGAGATTTGCTTATGAAGAAAACTGTCTCCCCTGTGCAGGTCTTGTCTTAAAAAGAGGTATTTGGAGCAATCTAAAGCATAACTAGGGAAAG
>NW_005054297.1:6774362-6775977 GCF_000277835.1 Geospiza fortis | reverse complement strand
GGAAAGAATTATCAAATAAACAGGTGTAGATGTACCAAAGTCTAGTGCTTAAACAGCATTTCTCTTTCATTTGTTAGGACAGATGGAACTGTAGATACCAGGATTCAAGAGAGGCTTCTTTGCCCATGGTGCATGGAGTAAATTAATACTGACTCACAGGCTACCAGTGATAATCCACAAGCCTAAAAGAAACAAGTCCTATTATGACTCAAAGCCACGGAGTTCTGTGTTCTCACACTTCTATCCCACTCCCTTTTTCAGGTAGAGGAATATGCCAGCATGTATGAGTCCCGTAATGAGAGTGGATTACTTTTCAGGACTCCTATGGATTGGAGATTTCTATACCATTTATAGTCAGTTTTGTAGTTCCACATGCAAAGAAGGTAAACCAATGGCTCTAGAGAAGCTCCTTGCTTCCATACTTGCAAGCAGTTACATAGACAGCAAATGTAGGCAGTATGAATGCTGAACAGCCTCATGATTCCTGGTGCAGGCACAAAGCCAGGATCACAATCTGGCTCTTCAAGACTTGACACATTCTCAGAACACTGTAATACAGTATTGTTATTTATAGAATTTTGGACCTGTTTGAACTTTCCTACTTTTATATCAGAGGATGAAACCTGAAGATATCTTCTATAATCTATAAGACATGGTATATCTTTCTGCAAACTCTGATAATAATTAGAGAGTAAAAATTGCTCTAGACCTTTCAGATTCCTGTGCCATAGTAATGTAATTTTATCCTATGTATTTTGCTGGTTCTCAGCAATAAAAGAAACTCATTTGATTATAATCTCAGGATTTCTTTTCTATTTATTTTTATTATACAGAGCCACTATATCCCTAAATTTAGATATAACACAGCAAATGGGGTAAAATCAGAGAGGGTATAGTTTAAAAAATGCTGGAATAGTATCTGTGCTTATTTTGGTGTGAAATTGGTTTTTGGGAATTAAAGGATTAATTTCCCATACATAATAGGAATTTAATTGGAACAATTGTCCTGACACTTTTTAGAATCTTAAAACATGGTTTACTCCAAGATGTGGCAGTGATTATCACACCTTACGCAAGACTGGACTATGATGTCTTTGTGTTGCATGGGACAAATTTTGCCTGAAAATATTTGTTTTTAAAATATGGTGAATTAGCCAGTTGAAAAGATTCTGAAGAAAACTTCCATGCATGTGGATCCTGGAAAAGTTTGTAGGCCGTGTGTACCTGTTTCTACCTGTCAGTAAGAATCAAATATATTTATAAAACAAGCTCGCTCAGTTCATTACTGAAATAAACATGCAGGATTAAGGAAACATGGCTCTGACCCCTGTTTCTGTCTTGTTTTACTTGAATTAAATCTGACAAGATATGTAGGCATTGGGGCAAGCAGAAAACAGAGAGGAAGACATGAGCTGAGGCTGATTGTCCTTTGGTCACCATTCTCAAGAGGACTCATAATGTTTAGTGGAAGTACATCAGAAAGAATGATTCTGCCTGCAAGGCACCAGCTAGCCATTAACATTTGCTATACCACAGTATAATTTTAATGGGGGCAAGCGACTTTGAAACTTTTACACCTTGCTGTCTTGAGTGCAGTAGCAGAAACAGGGTTCAT
>NW_005054297.1:6755242-6774352 GCF_000277835.1 Geospiza fortis | reverse complement strand
AAAGAGGTTTTGCTGTTTATTTATCTCTGAAGAAAGACTTTTGAGGGGAAAATAAGTATTCTTGTTCTTTGCCAAGTTTATCAGTTGGTCTAATGAACAAAATAACTTTTCTCCATAATTTTTGGCCTCTTATACTGCAGAGTCCAGAAAAACAAAAGTGAGAAAGGTTCTCTATTTTATTTGCTTTTCCTTATTCACACAGGTAAGCAGCATACAATTTCAGTTCATTGCAAGTGTTCTCAGCTAATTCCATACATCTTTCTTCTAAAGTATGAAAGATGTGTTTATACTTTTTCATAATAATAGGGGTTAATGAAGACATGTAATATGTAAATACTTATGTCACCATTCACAGAAAAGGCAAACCCTTAAATTCATGCCCATTTGCTTTATTGTATGCCAATACAGGAACTACGGGCACACATGAAACCATTTTCCTCTGAACAGACCACTGATCTTGCTCATTTATCTGAGAGCAGTCAGACACTGAAAGGTATTATTAGCACAGAGCAAAACAAACTGTAAAGCAGAAGCGGGGAAGAAGCTGATCATGGTGGAGTCATGATGCCATTTATCTTTTGGAATGGTGCCATGTATACACAGGTTGGTTTTAAGCTTGTGCTCTAATGCCAGATTTATTACAAAAATCTGTATCTTATAGATGCCATCCAAAACAATCTCCTAAAAAGCACTATATTGACTTTTGGACATGTTTACATACTGGGCGGTGGGGGCATTTGTCAGGTATTTACTGACAAGTAATGAATGTCTTAGCTGAGAACGGGCTAAATTCCATAATTTCTCATTTTCTGACATTTTAGCATTTGGGAATTTTTTAAACAGGTGATTAATTTTCACAAAGGAAGAATACTACTGATAATCAGAGTTGGATAAGGCCCATCAAAACATGCTTATCCTGCACAGATTTCAGCAAATTTTATGCTTAAGGAATATTTGAATATACTAGTGCTTGGTAACTTTGGAGAATGTCTCCATTTATCAGTGTAGAGACCCCTCAGATACACTTAGAAATGGTATAAAATTGGAGCAATTTTTAAAATATTGCTCAGATACATACATATTGAATAAGACTGCTGTTTGGTAGACTTAATATATGTTTTATACCTTTAAATTTTTGTCTTTCATTCTGTTGCCTAACTCAATTAAATATGAGTGATTGAGGACTATGTCCCATTTTCCATTGCCTTATGCATCAGTGCTGTTTTTTAATCAAATGAAAGATGAAAGAAGTACAAAAATTCAGTCATAGTATAGTCATAGGCTGATGAAAAAGTAGCTATCCAAAATCCATTTAAATATGCATAAAATCATTCTCCTTTTTTCCTAGGACTGCTTTATTCCTTCTTTCCCTCTATTCTTGTATGCCTAACTTTTCACTGTACAATATGATTTAGATGCACTTGATGTGACAGATAACCTAATCTCCTGTTTCAAATTACTTGCTTGGTTCTAAAAATATCTTTGAAAAAAACCAGTGAATTTCTGAATTTTGTGCTGCTGAAATCTTATCAAGGAGACCTGAAGTCCTACCTAATTTCTAAGCAGCTGTTCTATGTGTCTGTATCATTTTACAGCCTAACTTTGTAGGTCTCTAAAGGATTAGTTGACATCTTTGCTATTTCCACACATTTTAGTGGTATTTATTTTGGGGAGATAATTACATATTTCATACTTATGTCTCTACCTGACTAGGGCACAGCAAAAAAAACCAAAACTACTGAGATCTGTAAGGGCATTCTGAAAAAAACAGCCATGATCCTAATCCTTTAGCTTCTAGCACTGTTCAGCTTCTTCAAAATCACTGTTTACTTTTAGCATTTTTCAGAGATATCTGAAAACTTCCTTTTTTCCTATTAATCATCTTGAGGCAGAAATGAAATTTCTTCTAAATTCTGGGAAGCCACCTTTTCGTCTCTACTGAACTGTAAGTAAACATAATACTGAAAGAAACGCAGGCTATTAGACTCCAAATGTCTAAAAAGGATCTTAGCAAATAGTTTACTTCTTTTTTTCCATTGTTGACCTAATATAATACAAATATGTATTACAGTTAATCACCTATAGGCTTTTTTTTTTTCAGTTTTAATTCTCCTGAGACAGGAGCTTAGCTCCTTCTTGAAGTGTCAGGTTTCTTGCCCTTTCAGCTCTTTCAGTATTGTCTTAAGATAAAAATTTAATTCCCCTGCTGTTAAAGCAGACACAGAACACACCTAACCAAATTCCTGGGAAGGTGCTCTAATATGAAGTATTAGATAATAGTCAAAAAGTACTGGTGCATTCCCTTTGGAAGAGCCACCATCTGTTGGCATTATATTGCTAGAATTCTATTGTCATTACATTGCAAGGGTTCCATATTGCTAGAGTTTCATACCTCCCTAATGTTTCTTGCAGGCAGCTCCTCTAGGCACTGACTCTTTCCTGTCCTCACAGCAGCCAACCAACTCCAATTCTCCACAACCAACCAATCCACTCTTTTATAGCGCTCTTCTTATTGGCTACAGCTGCGGCCTGTTAAAATCAGGCCTGCTTCTAATCTTTAATAATTAACCAACTGCAACTCTTTAGGGGGTAAAATTCCATTCTATACTACCTTTATTTACTTATTTTCTATCCCTCTACAACCATCCATCTTAGAAGAAGCTGAGACAGATTAGGTCCTGAGAAGAACGAATGTCCTAATGGAAAAGCCAGCTGGACGCCTATCTTAGATATGGTGCCTTACACAATGGAGGGGTTTTGAAAATAATATGGATGTGATGGGGATTTTAAGAAATGCCATCCCTTCTTCACTGATAAACTAGAGATTTTAAACCTTGCTTTCTGAGAACTAAATTTTTCCTCATCTCTCCCACAGAGACAACCACCTAAAATTTAGATCTGTCAGTTTAAAACAGTCATCTCGACCTCCAGCATCTTTACATTTTCTTTGTTCTTACTTTATCTTCCTTTATTTTCTTTTGAAACTAATTTGAGTTTGAATTTTGAGAACAATGATTTTTTCAAGTTTCGTCACTGCAGGATAAAGGCTTTAATGATAACATAACAAATAATTTCTTAATTTTCTTTAAAATGACAGGAAATATTTCAGTATTCTACAAGCATTCTGCAATACGAGACACTAAGTGCATTTTAATCTACAAAAGCTCTATAACATTTGAATAATTTTTCCCCTCAGCAGTCAGTATTTCACTCAGCATTAATCTTTAGTGAGCAAAAGAAAATTGCTCCAACATTTCTGGTTATCAGTTCTCCATGGAACAAGAAAGAAGAAGGGTGCAATTTGTGCCGTTATTTGTTTTTAGCATAAGAAAAAAAATCATGGCATCAGTTAGAGCTGAAGTCTGGGCTTTTATTCTGTTTTATATTCTCTAGTGACTTTTTGCTATTATGCTTCATGTATAAGTCTAAAGGAACATCTTATATTCAGGTACACCACCTACATGGATGGTATACACACACTGAACAATTTCATAGGGAATTTATTTGATTTTTTCCTTTGTTTTTCTTTTTAAAATATTAATAAGTTCATCTTTTATAAATAAAGTATACAACTGCTCTCTAAGTATTGAAAAGTATTACATTTATTGTCTGAAGGTATAGACTTTCAAAATCACTATGTCCCTTGAACCAGTTAGAGATGGTTGTTTTCTTCAAAGTAGCTGGCTACCTTTTTGTTATGAATAAATTGCTTTCAATAAATTGTACATTTGTCCTATTTTCTGCTGCTCTAATGCTGACAAGCCTGCACAATTTCTTTCTTCTTTCAGTCGTCTTAAAACTCAATGAGACCTCTATTTATTGAGGTTAGGAATATGAATTACACGCTGACATGCTTATAGTGTGAGAAAGCTTACTGTTTGATTTTTTGAAAAGACAGAGTTTGTTGTGTTCAATAGGTTTTCAGCAGCCTTAGAAGATAGCATTCTGTTTATCTAATTCTATGCATAAAAATCTTTCCCCAAAAAAGTGAATATTACCTCAGCGTTGTTCTTCGTAATCTTAAATCACGAAATAATAGCACATTTCTTTATGGCAGAACAGGTAATTGAATGGCACTATTTGATTCTATTGTGATATCCCTTTTTAGGTCATTATCTTCAGCAAGAGCTTTGCTGCTTTATCAGCTGCAATTTAAAATACAGGTGCTTTTAATGTTCTTTCAAAGGCTTAGCTGATAATATCATGTAAAGTGAATTTGAGGTTTAGCACAAATAATTCCTCTTACCTGAACAATCATTCCTTGAAAGATGCAAATCAAAATGAGAGTTAGAAATTATGTTCACTAAGTACTAATGTTCAGTTTTATAGTAATGTTACTCCAGAGTAAATATTATATTTTTCTATTAGAACCAATGCACAGTTTCCCTGATGGTACCATTAGTAACATAGAAAAAGCTTGACACTGACACAGAGAAGAAGAAAGACACTAATTCAGGGACTCATTTTTTTCTGAACATGGAAAAACACCCAACATTGTGATGTTGTGCCTATAGTACAAAGCAGATACATGTGTGGTTTATGTTTTTGGTAGCACCTCAGAGCCTTCATGGGAACAAGCCTCATTGCCCTTCTTGGCCAAGCCAACTGTCCCATGTTCATACTACTGTCACTCAGCAGGACAGTTCTTATTCTTTTCAGCTCCAAAGACAAAAGTCTTGAACCATGGGGTAATGTCTGAGTCTCTCTAATTCAAAAAGTCAAACCATTGCACCATCCCTCATGCTTTGGGTTTGAGTGATCATCTATGGGGCATTCATAAGTTTTACCTTCCCATGTCTCATGGTCTGTATTTTAAAAAGAGGCTGGATTATTTCATTTCAAGGTGTCAAAAATTAGGAAAAAAGATATTTTCTGAGACTACTGGAATTACATCTTTTGTCTTTAACATGGCATTTTTTAAAATTGTCCTAGGAAAGTAGCTTAAACTAAATTTTTTAGTAACAGCATAACTGGAAATTTTGAAATATAAACTGCTGAGGAGCCTCAGCCGCAACTGAAATGAGATCTGTTTGCAACATGTGATGAATTCATGCAATGAATATCAGATTTGATTACCCAAAATTTATAGATATTTCTTAAATGTGTTTCTTTTCACTACCTGACATCTATTCCTAATCTTTCATTTCCTCATATAGGTGTTGTGAATTAACTAAAATATAATTATAAAATATTCACTTAATTTAGCAAATTCAATAAGCAAATAAATAATTCTCTTTTTGTAAGAAATAAGTAAAAAAATTATTGGTCTGCAGTAAATAATTTTTTGGATCATTAATTTGAAATACAAAAGTGAGCTAAATTCAGGCTGCTTAATGAAGAGCCTCCCTGTTCAATGTGTTATAGTCTCTGTTCCGTGATTCTGGTTTTCCTACTTAGCAGTTTCCAGTTAGGCCATTGCAATTCTCTAATAGGTCAGGTTAGGATTAAGTCAATTTTTTCATCGTATATTATATAGTGCTGTGTTTTAGTTTTATGTCCAAAACTGTGTTAATTAATACACCAGTTTTAGCAATTGCTGATTAGTGCTTACAGAATGTCAAGAGCATCTCTGTTTCTCACTCAGCCCTGCCCAGAGAGTGGGCTGAGGGTGGGCAAGAGGCTGGGGAAGAGCAAAATCAGGGCAGCTGGCCCAGCTAACCAAAGGAACATTGATGGCATATGACATGGTTCTCAGCAATAAAAGTACTTTCTGGGGGAGTAGTTTTTTAAAGACAGCTGGAGGACTGTGTGGGAATTGATCAGCTGATGGGAGGTGGTAAATGCCTTTAAATCATTTCTGCGTTGGTCTTTCTTTTCTTCAATTGTCTTTATTGTGATCCATGAGGTTTTTCGTTATGTTTTTTTCCTTCTGATTCACTCCTGCATCCTGTTGGGGTGGAAGAGTTAGAGAGCATCTGGATGTGGACTTTGCTGTTGGCCAGCAAGGGGTCAACTTACTGTGAATTCTAAGTCATTTGTTTCTGACTTTGTTTTAATAATTCTGTAAGGATTTGTAGGAGTCTAATGCCTTCTCCATACCAAATCCCCCACATATTTGAATCAAAGGTGTTAATCTTTCATAATTTCTTTTTATCAGGGATGGGGATGGTACAGGAGAAGCAGATTCTCATCTTTTAATTCAAGCACTGGAGCTTAATCCAGAGCAGAAGAGTGCAGGAAAAATCCCCCTGTTCTCTTCTGTCTCTCAGCTGGGTGTTAATTTCCTGCATATTTGGTGTGTGCACATCCTGATCAGACTTGGAACTGTGATAAGTGCATATCTGTTGAGGAGAAGAATAGTCAGAAACTTATTAGGCAAACACTATTAAGTACTCAGCAGCATGAAGAGTGATTCTTGCATGCTTATGACTTTTCCAGACTTGGCAGAATTTGTTTTCAGATCTATATCTTTGCCTAAAGCCTCGTACCTCCTGCCAAATTTCCAAGTGGCCTGACTCTGCTTTCATCTTCTGTGTATTTCTTGCTTATGCTTGAATAATGACAGGACTCCCTTGTTTATTCAAGCAGAACTTTTGCCCCCCTTGCAGGGGATTTTCCTCCCAACCCTATCAGAAACCCCTTCCATTCCCTTCCCTCCATTTCTAAGGTCCCATTCTTTTGCCTGGTGGTGAGAGGGTGGCACAACCATTGCTTCTTGTGAAGTGGATGGTGGATGCATTTGTCTGGGGTATGGTAGAGTGCAGTTCCTGCAGAAAATCTCTTCCTCAGAGTCCCTAAGAGCTCTCAGTCCTTCCGCTTCATCTCTCATCTCTGTCACTAGGCTGAGCACGTTTTTGGCCGGATGGCATCTCACACAGCTGATCTCTACTGCCCTCAGAGAGCTGTGCCAGACTCTGGCACTGCCAGCAGCCTGAGACCTGGATCCTTGCATGCTCTTGGAATTGCTCCTTCTGGGTCACTACATCCATTGTGGTGTGTGTACTGAAAGAAACTTTTGTCTGAGTGAACACCATACCTGAGCTCTCTCGAAAAGGGGGATGATCACCAACTGAGCTAATTGTTTGAGCTGACAGATAGATAATTCTTAAAAACCCCAAACCAATAAAAAACTCCAAAAAACCAAACCAAACCACAACCCCCCCAAAAACAAGCAAACAAACAAACAAAAAAACCCCTGAACAACAACATCAACAAAAAACCACAAAGAAACAAACAAAAAAAACCAAAACTTGCTTCCCTTTATTTCCTAACAAAACTTTGGATAAAAATGTAATATTTATCAGACTAATAAGTATCATAAAATATCTTAAGCCAGGAAGCAGGTAAAATAATCAATGCTGGATAATACTAGCAATCCTGACAGTTTTGTAAAAGGACTTCTTATGAAATATAATGAACTAATGTTGCAATATCTATCATTCCAGAGTCCCTTCTGAAGTCACTGAGCTTCCCTAGTTCAATCACAGTAGTGAAGACTTATGCCTGACAATTTGTATCTTTCATACAGAATTTAAATTTTTCTGCCTCACCTGCTCTTACAAGTGTAGATTATTATCTAGTTTTCTATTATGTAAAAAACCAAAATTTCTCTTTTGTTCAAGAATCAAGGATTTTGTCCTTGTCTGAGAAATATTGAGGCATCAAGGATTGTACAACTTCCTAAGGGGGAGCACAAATATTCAACTATGGATATTTTTCAGTCTCCTTATACTTTTTATTGCACAGACAGGTAAACAGAAAGTACAGATTTTAAAATGCTCAACACTGAATTATGTATGCTCCTCATGAGTACAGGATTTTAGAGCTAGATCCACGAAGAAAATGTGGTGGAGCAATGATAAATTTCAGTGGCCGATATACAGATACATAAAGGATTAATTGACTATGATTCTTTAAATGATACTGTCTTACTAGTGCCAATAACAGTCACAGAATATTTCCAACATAACATGACATTGTATTATGGGTAGAAAAAGTAATTTCTACAAATATATAATAAGGTTTAATCTTGCAAGGAGAGCCACTAGTGTGGATCCAAATTCCCATTTGAAAAATAGTAAAAGAATCTGGTGAAAAGTGTGAAAAATTATTGTTACATCTATTTACTATTTCAACACAGTACAAACATCTCCTTTGTAGCCTCATTACATAGTGATTAAAGGATGAAAATAGAATTTAATTTGCAAGGTATTAGTATACAATGAATTTTTTGTAGTTGTCAGGGCAAAAATATAATTACATAGAAATTAATTTTTCTCTTCAGGATATTAAGTGACAATGTGTGCATTTGGATGGAAAGGATGGGAATAAGTTCTAAAACCAATGCTCTGAACAAAAAGGAGCTGCAACTCAATATATGTAAAAAATAATGAAACCAAGCTGAATAGTGTAAACTTCAGTGAAAAAGTCATCTCTTGAGATGCAATCTTCTTGCAAAGCTCTTGAATGATTAATGGAAATGGTATTTCACTTGTGGTTGTTTTTTGAAGTGGGTCAAGAACACATATGTTTATAACACACACAGAAATGATGTTAAATTTTAAAGCTATGAGAAATTCACAAGAGCCAAACATATTTAGGATTAAAACTTTGACTATGTCCACAGTACATTCCCCCTGTGCCTTCATAATTGCAATGTTGTTAAGGCTTGAAATCAGTGCTTTTATGTTACAAGTTAAAGATTAATTGGAAGCCTTATCTTTGAATTTTCTTTCTTTCTTGGGTTAAAGGCAAATCATTAAAACAGCATGAATGCATTCCCTTTTCCTATATTAATTTCTGTTTATTAATGGAAAAGGGGAAGGGAAGGGAAGGGAAGGGAAGGGAAGGGAAGGGAAGGGAAGGGAAGGGAAGGGAAGGGATCACAACAAAAGATCAACTTTCAATTTATCTCTTCATTAAGTTACTAGAATGACTTGAAAAACAGAAAATGATTGGTTGCTCTTTTGCTATGTGCAAACCAAGGGACATCCATCTTTGGTCAAAGAAATGTATCTAGCTGTCTGTATTGGGCACCTTCTGTCAGACCAAGATCAATTCTGCAGCTGCCTGCTGCAGAGGAAGAGAAAATCCTTTAGACGTTACATCTGAGCACCCAGGCTATTTCTGACAACAGACACTGCACTTTCCCCAGCTTTTCAGAAATTCCCAAAATACAAGTTTTCAATAAAGTTTTCTATAGACTAGAGCGGGACAAGAGAAAAGCAGAAAATTCAAGCTTTAAGAGAGAAGGGAAAAAGATCCTTTAAAACTAGCAGAAGTTTAGACATTGCACAGCTCAGTGCCTAGGCTGGGAGTTGTTCAACATATAAAACTCCTCATAATTAGTTGACAGGTGAGATCAGATTATGTATATAAAAGTACAAAGGATGGATGTTTGTAACAAGAATAGGGACCAGACCCATCAAGGCCTCCTTGCCACTTTTGCAGTCAAATGTGAAAGAGATATCTTAATCATTGTTCAACAGTTAAAATGCATCTTAGAAAGTCACTACATCAGTTTAGGCCTGAAATAAAATAAAAAGCTACTAAATAAGAACTCCCAATGTAGGTCTTTCTCACACATCATTATTTTCTCCCATTCTGAAACAGATATGCTCTCCATAAATCGTGTGAAGCTAATGAGATTTATGAGTGCTTGTCAGCCTTAAAATTGGGCTACTTAGATTTTCATAATATTATGAGGATACAGGGGCCTATAAGTCCCCTTTTTCCACCTAAGTTTTGAAATTTCCATTTCAAAATTAACCTAAAAATCATATGCTGGGGGTTTTAGCTCCTTTCTCTTTTATGCTTTCAAAATTTACATTTGCAATGTTAAATATCAGTTTCAGAAGATGTTGGATCAAAGCCTAATATATCTTTGTTTTGCATTTAGTGTTATCTTGAATCTTAGAAGCTTTTTTCAATGTCAACTCCCAAATGATTTATAACTAACAAACAAATATTAAACCCCCCCGCTAGCTACAGCATCAGAATTATCAGCTAGCTTGACACTAGGTGGCAGACAAGACAACTAGGAAGACCCTTGAGCAAACTATGCCTACCTCTGTGCTCTGGTGTGCTGCCTTCCAGTTTAACACCTCCTAATATACAGCCAACAAAATCAAGGAGTTAGTAGTGCAAACATGCTAACTGCAGCACAGACTTCCTGCACACACTATTGGGTGTGACTGTATCTTTTAGTGCTCGTGCTAGTGTTTTGAAGAATGAATAACACTCTGAGAATCCTTTGTCTTTGAAGCCATGAAAAAGTACATATTGATGAAAAAATTTGTTTTGTTAGTAGTTTAATTATGAATATATACATAGATACATGTGAAAGAATTTTTATTTCATAATATATGAGAAATAATGTCTAGCTTAAACCTTTTGTTATATAAATACATATTTTGCCATATGGGAATATCTGTATAACTATATATATATATGTGTGTGTGTGTGTGTGTTATATCTATTGACCTATAGTCAATCTATTGGCTAATATTCTAGGATCTGCTCCCCAATGCATTCAGGAGCAATGCATTCCAACTAAGACAAAGTCAGGCAAAAACATCAGGAGGGCTGTGTGGATGAACAAGGTCAAACTCAAATGCAAAAATGAAGAGTACAGAGGATGGAATCAAGGACGGATAGCCTGGGATGAATATAGAGAGATTAATTGAGCAGCCATGGATCAGAATACAAATTCTAAAGATCTGATGGAATTAAATCAACTCATGAACATCAAGAGTAACAAGAAAACTTCCACAGCTATGTTGGTGATAAAAGGAAGATTAGGGAAAATGTGGACCCTCTCTGTAAGGAGATGGAAGACCTGATTGTTCAGGGGATGAAGAAGACTGAGTTACCCAATGACTTTTCTGCCTTTGTCTTCAATGGCGAATGTCCCAGCCATGCTGCCGGAGTCAGGACATAAAGTCAGGGACTGGGAGAATGAAGAATCTCCTACTGTAGGAGAAGACCAAGTTTGGTACCACCCAAGGAACCTAAAGGTGCAAAAACCATGGGACCTGATGAGATGCATCTGTGGATACTGAGACAGCAGGCAGATGAAGTGTCTAAGCTGATATCTGTTATATTTGGGAATTTTTGCTGCTCCAGTGAAGCTTCCACTGACTGGAAAAGGGGAAAGTTTACCCCCCAGTTTTAAAAAGGGATAAAAGGGAACCAGGGAACTACAGATGCCAGTCTCATCTCCATGCCTGGAAAGATCAAGAAGCAGATCCTCCTGGAAAGTATGATAAGGCATGTGTAAAATAAGGAGGCGATTGATGACAGTCAAGATGGCTTCACTAAGGGCAAATTGTGCCTGAAGAATGTGGTGGTCCTCTGTGACATGGTTAAGGCATTATGGAATATGGGAAGAAGACTGATGTAATCTATCCTGACTTGTGCAAAACATTTGACACTGACATGACAACCTTGTCTCTAAACTGGAAACATGGAATTGACAGATGCAATATGTGGTTAATTAGGAATTGGTTGGATGGACGCACTCAAAGATTTGCAGTCAATGGCTTGGTGTCCAAGTAAAGACCAGGTATAGGTGATATTCCTCAGGAGTCGGTGTTGGGGCTGGTGCTGTCTAACATCTTTGCAGCTGACGTGGGCTGTGGGATTGAGTGCACTCTCAGTGCTCAACAACACCAAACTGTCTGGTGCAGTCAACATGCTGGAGGGAAGGAATATGTCATCCAGAGGAGCCTTGACAGGTTTGAGAGGTGAGCTTGTGCACTTTTCATGCATTTCAAGAAGGCTGAGTGCAAGATCCTGCAGCTGGGTCAGGGCAATCCCAAGTACAAGTAATGGTCTGGGCGAAGAAGGGATCAAGAGCAGCCCTGAGGAGAAAGATGTGGGGGTATTAGTGCCTGAGAAGTTCAGTGTGACCTGGCAATGTGCTCTTGATATAGATATGTAGATGGAGATACACTGAAAATTTTAGCTGGGCTTTTGACCATGCTTTTACTGAATGGTTATATAATATTTTAATCTCTATGGCAGTGAAAGTGTCTGTCTATTGCTTCTTTTTTATTCTTTTTCAAATTCTGAACCATCTGTTGAACATTGTGAAAGACCTTCCATAAGAATATGCTTAAATTACATAATTAGGTCCTATGAACAGAACAAGAACTTTGCTATAAGCTCAGAGAAATACCAAATTTGCTAATATAATTAAAAATTTAGCACTAACATTAGTAGACATATTAACAATATCAATCAAATTGTAAAGGAAAAAATGTAAAAGAAAATTACTTCCAGATTATTTTGAATTTTTTTTTTGCACCAGGAATACAAAGTTATTAGTCATATGGGACTAAGTCTATAATCTGATTTCCAATTCTTAACAAACTCTGCTGGGTAATAAACTTGTAATGAGAAAACAAACAAATTAAACTGCCTAAAAGCACTGATCTTTCAATTGATTTTTTATTTTAATGAAAAAAACCTATTGAGTGGAACTTGAATTTTCTTACTCTCTTAGTTTTGAAGACACCTAACCACATATAATATTGTATCCTTTTCAGCTGTCAGCAAAACTAGTTGAAAAAGCATCAATGAGAATTGAATTTATAGAAAAGATATCTGTCCAAGTGATCTAGGACCTTTTCAAAAAGATACATAAGCAAATAGAGGACTTTGACTGTGGCCTTTTTTAGATAGTTTAAACTGAAGATATTTGAAAGTTATCTAAAAAAATAATGCCTTCAATTTTCACTTTTAATTAACTGTTAAATATCAGGAGTACTGTGAATGATAATTCATAGATAAAATCACTGTGGAGGTTTGATGGAATATAAACCAAACAGGAGGTTTTCTCATTGTTTAGCATTATTCATTTCTGGACTGAACTCATTACCAGAGACATCAATCAAGCAAAGGTATTTATCCAGTGAAGCTGAATGTATTTGTTGCATTCTGACATTAATTCGTTTGAATACATGTTGCATAAGGAAACGGGTAGAAGCTCAGAATATACAGTCTTGGGCTCCTGCTGTGCAGCTTGCAGGATTCGATGTCTCTGTGTGTATCTATTTGTAAAATTAAACCAAGCTGCAGATGCAGCTCACTTTAATAGCTCTGAATTAGTTATCTCCACACCCAGGACAACTTTTCCCCATTTCCTCCTTTATGCTGTATGTGCCAAGAGTGTCATTGTCTGCCACAGGCTTGCTTTACAACAGATTGTGCTGTTTTGCTCTTATGTTGCATTCATTTTGGCTTTCCAAGTGGAAGTGGTACTAATGCATTTCTTAGGCACTTACTATAAAAACAATTTGTCCTGTTGGCAGTTTCAGATGCTCAGGAATTCTATGTACTTGTCTTCACTTTGCAGATCATCTTTTTTTGGCACTTAAATATCACAGGAGGAACTTCCTGACTGGAGATAGCACTTACCGTATTACATGAGCTGTGCATTCTTTTTTGGCTCTAGGGCTACACTTAGAGACAAGCATTTGGCTCTAGCAGGCAAAACAAAAATGAACAAATTACATCAGCAGAAAAATTCAGGTCAACATAGTTTTGAGCTTCAGAAAAATTGCTTGATTTTTACTACCCCTGATGAGTACCTTGGGTCCAGTATTTTGGCTGGCTTTTTTTTTTTTTTTTGCAGTGCAGTCTTATACAAGGCCACATTTATTTTCATTATAGATAAATTAGGTTTACTTTCTCTTATGAATATAGTTAAGCTTCTAGTTCTGTTCTAAATGTTTTTAATCATCATTCCATTGTTAATTAGAACTGATATAAAAAATGACACTTTTTTTAAAGTGTCATATTTCTAATGAATATATATCTAAAAGGATGGAATAAGACTGATTTTTTACAGCCAAAGATTTCAATACAAGTAATTCTTATTTGATAGTATATATTTTGAAACTAATATTTTTTTTCTGTGATAATTAATTAGGGCTGCTTCAGAAAGGAAATTAAGAACCTGCCTTATACTGAATACATAGATGAACACTCTTTTTTGAGATCCCTTGATTTGAGAGCACTCCTCAGTATTAATTGATCATGAGGAAAGGTACAGAAAAAGTAATGAAATGGTATGCAAGGCATAGTAAAACTTTTAACTTTTCTATGTACTATGCCCTTTTTGAGAAGCTGAATGTCTAATAAAGCAGAAAACAGTACTTGCAAAGTAAATGTTGGTGATACAGCACAACTTTCTCCTAAGAAAAGTGTTCAAAAATTAGAGCTGGAGGATGTACAAAATCAAGGGGTAGGAGAAGAAAAACAATAACCTCCCAAAAGAATATGATGACAATGCTGGATGTAAAATTCAGATGAAGAATAAACCAGTAGGCATTAATAAAGGGTAAGATAAATTTGTACAGAATCAAATGAATCATTTGCATCAGACTCAGAAGAAAAGATATTCCACTGTTTTTTTCACCTCCCTTTGTAAGTAAAACAACACAATATATGTTAGCAGAAGGAAATAATACCAAAAGCAGTAATAATAGTAAAGAACAAAAAAAGCATGTTGTCATTATCCAAGAAGGATATTTAAATAGCAGTTCTGGAAAGCAAGGAAGATGTGCTGGAAAGTAACTGCAGACATGTGGCAGACACGTGGCTGAATATCTAGCTGTGTACTTGTAAATATGTGTCATATGGTTTTTCTCCATTTGCTAAGATTTTGGTCCTTGGTAAACTCAGCCACTTGCTCAGAAAGCAATAGCAGGTGAAACAGTCACTGACAAGTATATTTTGGAAACTTCTCACAAGGTCCTCCTAGGAAGCAGTTTTATAACACATTTGTTGGTATGTACTTAAATTCGGTGTATACTTAAAATTGGTATATACTTAAAATGCTAAGTCCCTTATCATGAATTATTGATGCAGGAGTGCAGTGAATTTCACACAGGTGAAATTTAAGCTGGCATTGTAGAATATGAATCCAGCTTATAAATGAGTGTACTAATATTTCCTTTTCTCAGAAACTCTTTGCTGTGCTTTAGGAATGTTCCTATTTTCATTCCGTTTATTCATTCCCTCAGTCCCTTAGAGAAATGAGGAATGGATTGTCCATTCAATAAAGCTGTGTGAACCCAGCTACTCCTTGAATCTCTAAATAAACAGTAATTCAGAACTTCACTTTCAAGTGGTATGCCATCTTCCTCCCTAGGTATATCTTAGACCTAAAGACATCCTGACTCTGCTCATTCAGTTTCAAGGACCTGGAAGAGACAGGAAATTTGGAAACCCTGAAAACCCTCTAATCTATTAATTCATCTCATTACTGAATGATGACCAAATTTCTCAAGGTTAATTCTGCTTTTCAGTATTCTTTTGCTTGGTGTTACATTTAAGTGATGTCTTGTGGAATGTTGTTACTTTGATCTGACAGTAGATTTTTGTTTTCATCACATATACTGGCATTTGACTACATAAATAATAAATGCAACATCAGATGTATGTAAGAGGGATTTAACAAATGGGGCTTCAGAGTTTACACTGTGAATGAGGTGGAAATTAAACAAGTTAATACTTTATAGTGGAGCTTTAAGTACCATTGTCTTGGTAGCTGTAATAGTCTTTCCTTTAGGGACTCATTCAGGGAACTGAAGATACCAGTGTTCTGTTGATTTAGGCAGGAAATTTGAATGCACAAACTTCAGAAAAAAAGAGACACATTAAAAAGTAATGAAATTTGGCAGATTTCTAGAGATTACATTAGACTTAGAATGCCTTTTAAAAATCCTTTTTCTTATACTTTCTGGTATGCATGGTGGCTACCAGGTAGTCTAAAAAGTAAGCAGAGTCATTTTGGTTTTAATGGCTGCGTTTTTGTTTGGTTTTTTTTTTTAAAGTAGAGACTCATTAACAAGTATAACCTCCCTACTAAAAATATTTTTCCAATAGTTCTGTTCTGCCCACTCTCAAATTTTCTAAGCAGACTAGACATAAAACATGTTTTAAAACATAAATTTTATTCATATTACTCAAATAAACTGTTCCTGTCAGATCTGCTTCTGTGCATCTTCCATATCTGGATGAATACATGAAATATTAAATACTTTGACATATTTTGACTTTATGTTTTACATCTGCAAAGTGGAGATTTAAATAAATTAGATGTCTTAGACAAGATCATGGACAAAATACTGACAGGCCAAGGAACAGTGTTTAGAAGGTACTTGGGTGAAACTACAGGTATTTTTAATGTGTGTTTGAATGACATATGCATTTTACTGCATTTGACAATTATTACTGTTGCCATTTTACAAGTAGAACCCATATTTTATAGCAAATAATAAAGGCTCACATGTGTTCTTTTTAATTCCAGATGAGTATATCATATAACTATTCCCTCCAAAGGTCTTCCAATATCTCCATATCAAAGTACAGAATTTGGCTGTTTCTTAAGTGCTGGGCTTAAGCATTAAAGTGTTCTTATCCATTCATTAATTTCTTATTGAATTTATAGAATTTATTTTGGTTTTTTGGCATTCTTTTTAGTAATTTGTTATTTTTGTTTGTTATATATTTTTTGAAGAATCCAATTATGTTTTAACTTCCTCCTCTGAAATCGCTTCATCTCTCCTAACCCTAACTTTTGTGAAACAGAAAACATTTGCTATGCAACTCTTCAGAGTCAATGAATCAATCAATGGATCTTTTTTCAGTTCCATAGCTTTAATCCTACTGCATTTTTCAGTTCTAATATATGAAATTCACTCTAATCATAAAAACACACTGTGAAGATATGTAATGAAAAAAATGTACCACTACATAGCATTGAGTGGGTTTGCTCAATATATTGTGAGTTTTAAGTCAGTTGTAGCTCAAAATATTTCAGTGAAAGTTATTGGAGCAAAATATTGAAACAAATTTATAAAGTACATAATACAAGTCAGAAATATTAGCATATTTTTAGCTCTGACACTGTTCACTCTATAATAAAAATATTTAATACTGTGGCCTAAAATATCTAAAAGCAATGAAACAGCACAAGAGGTCTCTAAATTAGCTCTGAATTTTCTTTTAATCTGTTGAAGTTAGCCTGAAGATAGAACTTTGTTTATGTGATTTAATATTTATAAGAGTAAACTAACTTCACAAAGTAGTACATATTTACATGTCTAAGTGAGTGCTCCCAGTAATTAGTTAATTGCATTACTAGGGGTTGCAAAGCATTCATCAAAAATATTTTATGCACATCCAATAATTTACAAACTGAACCTGGACTTCATATAGACATAGTATACCTATTATAAAATAATTATACATAATTTATATGTGGTTATTCTTTGTGCAGAAAGCTTTACTGATATCAAGTAGCTAAAAGTAATTTGTTACCGAGGCATGTATTTAGAATTTTCTCCTGTGCCTGCAAAGTTAGCAATAACGTAACAATATTGTTTCCAATTTTACTTGCATTTTAAAATTATTCAAAATAATGTCATCTGCAAGTTTGAGTCAATCTGAATGCTAGAAGCACAGAATAAAAAATTTCTTGTATCAAGAAGATACAGAGGAAATCTTGTACCTTTCACTTTTATTCTGGGGCTTGCACAACAGAACAAAGAGGTTAAAAATGAAAATATTTTCTAGATTTTATGTTCATCCATAGAATAGTTTGATATTATATTTAAAGCACTGATTATAATTCATTATTGACAGCAGTTTGAGATGCTACAAAATGTCAGATTGTTTTAATAGTACTGTGACCACTTTTAAAGGTCTGTATCTCACTGACAAAAAGGCAGGTTACCACTGCAGGCACATGGAGCAGGGATGCAAGTGTGAAGCAAATGGTACAGTTTTCTCAGAAAACAGAATGATTTAAGTTTTTCTAAATAAGGTTCTGATACTTTATTTTCTGCCACAGTGCTAAAAAGGTTTTTTGCTGAAGACAGGGGAGTCAGGTGGTTTAGTAAGTCTACAGATCCAGATTCTAATCATGTGTAGAGTTGGTTATACACATCTTCCAAATCCACACTGATAAGCTCCAACAAGCTTCTTTCAGGGATTAAAGCAGATTTTAGGATTACATATCCTGCAACTGTTTGAAAAAGAACATTGAAACTATGAGCAAGATATGAAAAGAGTGACAAATAACTTTTTTGAGGGCTGCATTAGAATATTGCTTAAAATTCAGATAAATATTTACAAACCAAGTTCTGCCTAGGGGAAATCAAAGAGAAATTAAAGTAAGGAATTTCTGTAATAAGAATATCATTCTCTAAAGTATATAATGCCTTGTATAAATAAGAAAACCTCTATATCTCCATTGGAAATATAATGTAAATAGGAAGTGAAGGTACACATATCACCCCCAACCTTGTTTTTTAACAAAAGTACAAAGATTTTATTGTTCTAAATGATACTACCAGAAGAAGTTGCTAGGAAAAGAAATCATAGAGGTCATGTACAGTTTTGTTTTGTCTCACTTGGTCTAAGAATATGCTAGCTGTCATAATTTACTGTATGTAGGAATAAATAACTGTTGCTGACAGTGTTCCACTGCCCCCTGTGAGAGTCTGTCCGAAATCCTGCATTTTCTGCCTCACGATTGCCAAAAAGACCACTGAAAAACCTGCTGAGCCAGTGCAGGGTGGGGAAGTTGTGTGCCTCTTAGCTACCTGTTTCCATAGGTAGTTACCTGTCGACTTCATGGGACATTCTGCCCCCTGATTTCAAACAATGGATCTGGACTCCCCGCCTCTCGGCCTGGCTGGCTTTGGACTGTGCAAATGGCCCCTTTCCAACAAGTAGCCCCCCCCCTGGCCTGCCTTTAACCATCGTGACAAATAAACAGAGATGCGGGTTTCTTCATCGAAGGATCAAGACAAGAAGACCCTGTACCATCAGACCCCCATGTACCTTCTTCTAAAGACTGGGACTGAATTACCAAAACTTGCCCCCCCCCAGCTCGGTGGTGGGGAGGGAGAGCTGTGCTGTTGGGAGGGGGGAAAATTGCCCAGAACTGAAGCGCGAGCACTGAAGCACAAAAACAATGGTTTCTGTTAGTCATCTGGACTCTGAGTACCTGTACCCCGAGTTCTGTGTTCCTTCCCCCCTTTCCGTGATTTTCGGTTGTGAAACCGCTTCCCTTCCCCCAACGAATAACAGTATAATTAGGATCCCAGAACAGCCGTCCTTTCGAGATCTCCCCAAGACCTGGTACCCTGCTGA
>NW_005054297.1:6730999-6755173 GCF_000277835.1 Geospiza fortis | reverse complement strand
AACTTCTGATGGCTGGACCGCGAGAAGCAAGACCACGGTTTTGGTAGCTATGACCCATATCCCTTTCCTTCCTCCCTCTTTTTCCTTGTCTTTTCCTCTTCTCTCCGGTTCCCCCCTTTCACCAACACCATCCTGCTGTGATTTTCAATAAAACTGTATCTGATTTGTTGCCGTAAATCCTCTGTGCCTTTCTGGTTATTTTGCACCTAAAAAATCAACCCCGCCATCTGTACCCACCCTGGGTCGGATCAGGACACCCCCCTATCCCATTCAACAGTGACATTTAATTCTTATTTGAGTCCATTCTGGAAAGCCTCTCTGTTTGACCAGGTCAACATGTAATATCAACTGAACAGTAGACAATGCACATTTTCACTTTCCTTGGAATTATGAAATATATTCATGGAGTAATATGCTTCTGTTAATGAAGTTTATCTGGAACATAAGATTAAATCTACAACTCTAATTACTATACTCTAGTAACCATGGAGTATAGACTGAGTATTAGCAGCCATTGATGGATGAAATTTTCATGTAGCTGACACCACACTTTGAATGTAAAAAGTGTGGGTTTCATCTTGTGATGAAAATTATCAGTTAGCAAGGAGGAGACCTCTGTTCTTGTCCTGTTTCACTTGTTCTGTTCCCTCTTGTGTTTTTGCCTTCTTCATGAAAGAGTTCATATGCGGTGCTTTGAGCAGAGTGTTACTCAATGTAATACCTATGGTTTATTAATTTCACACTAGGAAAAACCTGCTCTGATTTAGTTTGTTAACAAGCTTGGTAATCTTAACACTATCTGTTACACTACCATGACTTCATGGTATTTCAGTGCCTCACAACAGAGTATTGAATTTATGTTTAAAATGGGTTGGAGAATTGAAGAGGTAGAATTATCCTCATTTTTGTGACTGGAACACTGAGATACATTATCTGGTAAATCAAAGACTGGTTTGAATATCTAGAAGCTTAAAGTACTCAGCCCTTCAGTTTGGGCTACTGTTCCCAGTATCTTCAAATGCAGCTGCAGGCATCCTGTAGTTCATCTGGTAGTCATTTATGGCATTAATAGTACTCTCAGAAAATGAAGAACTCAAAACCTGCTGCCTGAAAAAAGTGGTGTAAATGGTGTGATTCAACTGTTCTACTTTGTATCACAAAGTTTTTGCATGTCCAGACTCTGACAAACTCAACTAGAGGAGAATCTTGAGGCAAGTAGCTCTCCATGTTCCTTTCTTTAAGTGAACATACAAAAAGACATTAAAAGACTCTCAATCTTTAAAAATGGATTATTTAGAAAATACATAAACTAAAACAAAGTAATCCTTTCTGTTAAAAAAATCAGATGTTCTCTGTTTCAAACATCAACATTACCTGAGAAGACTTTAAACAATTCTCCTTTTTTTCCACCATCTCCTTTTTTCTAGCTTTACTTTTGAATCAAAGAACTCCCTGTGCTCTGGGTCAGAAAACCCCATAGATTCTCTCTAGGTCTTTTAAAAAAATTATCTTTAAAAAAAATTATCTTGCACAAGTTTGGCTTTTCTTTCCACCTAACAGCAAACTCTTTGTTTTGAACAAGGTCTCAATCTCCCTTACCCTGTAGGCTACCCCTCAGTGCCTGCCACACACAACATTTTTCGAGCTGACCAAATAGTCAGCCTAAGATAGCAGTCTTCCCTTTCCTGTAAGCATTCCTTTCAACTAGGAAGTCAGCAAGATGGACAAGTAGCCTTTCCCTTCTTGTTCAACCATCCCTTGTAGACTGAATATATAATCATAGAATCATTAAGATTGGAAAAGGCTTTGAAGATCATCAGGTGCATTGAAGTGTGTCACAAAGTGTCACATCTACTATAGGGATGGTGATTCCACCACTTCCATGGAGAACTTCTTCCAATATTTAACCACTCTTTCAGTAAAAAATTTTTTCCTAATATCCAGCCTCAGTCAACATGCAAAGGCATACTCATGCAATGGACTGTCAGATAATTCAGTTCATCACAGAACTGTAGAAACCACAGTCTTCCAAGTCTTAGAGTTTTTTGTCAACAAAATGTGAATAAAAATCTTTTTGACTTTCGTGGATAATTTTAAGGGTACAGAGACACAGTTTATTCCCTTTGGTGATTTGGTCATTAACCTTTTTTCCTTCTATCAGTTCTCTCCTCCTGCTCATCTTATTTCACTAATTTCTTTTATTCTTTCATCTAGGTTCCCTGTGTCATCACTTAGGCTTCATACAAATACACTGACTCCTCACCAGTCATCCCAATTTCTTTTGTTCTGTTTATTCTCAGATCTTTCCTTGTCATTCCTGTTTACTCTCACAAGTTTTTGCTTTTTGTCCACCTACTGACCTTTTCTCTTTTAGTTTTTAGTCTCATGTGCCTTCTTAACGAAAAAGAGCCTAAGAAGGTGAGTTTCCTGAATTCAGTACCAATATGGTTATCAGGACTTCCAGGCATTAGTAGTTTTCTGAAGAAAGATTTGGTCAGTTCTATATTGCTTATCGTTATTCATTCTGTAGTAAAAACTTTTTAGAGCCTTATACCGTGAGCTGATTTGAAGATGTTGTTGGATAACAACAGACACATTCTTGACAGACTTTGTAAAAATCTCTTTTCCAAAATGTGTAGCAATGCAAATTGTAATACAAGGAAATAGTATTTAATTTTGTCTGATTTTCCTTAGACACTTTCTTGGGAATAGCAGATATATTTGATTGAACATTTATGACAGAAATGCCAAAAAAATGGCAAATTATTCCATCCTGAGTTGTTCACTTAGCATGGAAAATATGAGTTCAGACCATTTAACCTGTGCAAAGTTATAATTAACTTAAAATATGAACCACTGGCCAACCTCAATAATAGGTGGTACCAACAGTCCTGCTTAAAATCTTTATGATGTTCTTGTTGCCATGGAAGCAATTGGTCCAACACAAATTCTCCTAAGACTTCATTATTTGATAATAAGAATAATATACTTCATTTAAATATACTTGTGTATGGCTCAGTTTCTCAGGATGAGAATACCAGTGCTTCAGTTCTCACATCATCAGCGTAAAATATCTTAAAAAATGTATCTTCTAGACATAATGTGGAGTGAGATTTGAAGTATGAAGTCAAGTCTCAACACAGAGTGACTGAAATCCCTAATACAGACATATATATATATACATATTGATTTTACAAAATGGAGTAGAAACAACTTCATAGCTGTAGTTGCATTTCCTCCTACACAATTGTTATGGTAAAATATATTGATTACCATTACATTCTGTGTAGAGACTGCAGGCTACTGTGAGCTTCTTTCCCTTATTTTTACACCTATATACATCTATTGTACATTTATACATCTATGCTAAGGAACATTATTTCTTCTGGCATTTGGGTAAAAAAATGGCTTTGAGGACTTTGGTGCTCCAAAAACTTCTTCAGTAATTGCACCAGAACTGTACAAAAAGAGGGAATTTTTTTCTCAATAGATAATTAAAGAATAAAGAGAAAAATGTAAAGAGTAAGTGAAACTTATTTTAAATAAATAATACTTAAGATCTTTATTAATTATTATTGCTTATACAAAAACTTTGATATATAGAACCACCTCTTCTTACCTTGAAATATAAATTCATTATCATCTAACTCTATATAATCACAAAACAACTGAATACACCAATGATACAGTTCAGTTTTCTATTAATTTCTAACGTTTAACATTCCTTACACCATGCTACCAACAGCAGAATATGTCTTAACTTGCTAGCAAAGGAGAAGCAGAAGCAATGAAACAAATATGCATTGAATCCCTTGGCTCCAAAAATTTTCACTGGTTTTCAAAAGTGCTGCACATTTCTAGACAAGATCTAATGTAACATATCTATTGCAACTTTTAGTTTTACTTATCCACAGGATAAGGGAAAAAAGAGGAAAAAAAGGAAAAATTCCCTTCCCCATCATATGTTCAGTGATGCCTTCTTTAAAGTTTTCTAGTTTGCTGGTACTTCAGTTTCTGTTACGGACAGTTACTCTACTTGTGAGATATACATTGTTCATTTTATAGCAAATTGCGCTGCTATATTTTAAATATTGTATCATTTTACATTTAAACACCTTCAAGAAGTGGTTTCTGAATCCTTGTCCGCTTTTCCAGTGTGGAGCAGTGAATGACTGGCTATGTGTGGGACAAAGCTGCCTGCTGGAGTTAACCCACGGCTGCTTAGTCAGGTAAGAGTCTGCACTAGTCTGGATTAGCTAATATTTTCTCTGCAGAAGTCTCCGGAAGTTGCTGCTAAAGTTAAATACTCATAGGCTGGGTGCCAACAGAAGAACATAAGGAGATAGGATTTCTACAGGTATGTAGTGAATATAGTACAGTTCTCAAATTTTCCATTCCCATAACAGCATCAGTTGAGGCTGGAGGGGCTTCTGAAGGTCTCTTCCTCTAGCTCCCCTATTCAGATTATGTCACAAAAAGCAGTGTTCTTAGAACTGTGTTGAGATGGCTTTTGAAAATCTCCAGGGATGGAGACTCCAGAGCCTCTTTGGGCAAACTGTATGAGTGCTGTGAGAGACTAAAGATTGATGTCTCAAGATATTTTGGAGTGCACGTGCATGAGGGAAGAGGCAGGTCAGGCCTTACCCTGGCAAGGCAGTGCCTTGCTCTGCAACCCCCATCCCTGAACCTGTATCCCAGCCCAGCAGTGCCTGTCAATCCCTGGCACAGCAGAGGCAGTGCTCCACACCTGCTTCTGGAGCCCCTAACACAGTTCATGAGTGGCCAAATGGGTGGAAGTCCTTCCTGAGGGATGGGCCCAGGAAAGCCCAGGGGTATTTAAAGCTGAACACAAGGAAAGCACATGTCTTTACACTACCTCCTCTTGGAATCTCTATCTGCTTAACACTGCTGGAACCCAGGAGTTGGTAGCTATTTGTGCCCTTTTCTGCATGGTTTCTGTCTTTATCACCTCTTTTTCCATCTAATTCTCTCTTCTTGGAATTTTTTAGTAACTTACAATCAAATGACCTTGGATTTTGCTAAATTGAGTGGGCTAAATTAATACTTTGAGAAGGGTTTTATGTTGATTGAATGCTGCTCTAAGCCTTTGCCAAAATCCTCTGATTTTTGAAGGTTGCTGGCAAAGTTCTTTTTGCTGTTTTGATCTCTTGAAAAGATCTTGTCAGTACTTCTCCCATGTGTCTAACTCAGAGTACATGAACACCAATAGGCCATTTTAAAAGTCTTGTTGAGCAAGTTTTTTGGGACTTTACGTATACCCAGTCACAGTATCAAATATAATACACAATAACAAATACAATCAAATATGATAAGAGTATGGATCATATTTTCTGGTTTTGCCTGGGTTAGAGTTGATTTTATTCATGGTAGCTATTATGGGGCCGTGCTTTGGATAGGTGCTGAAAAGAGTGATGCCTTTCAAAGTAACACAGTATTGTTAGCTCTTATATATAAAGTCTCACACCACCCATTGGTTATAATGATTTTCTCTTTTTTTCCCTCTCCACATATATTTGTAAATTTTAACATGTTATGAGCATCAACTGGTTGTCTGTAAACTCACTTAGGAGCTTAGTAAAGAATGTAAGAAAAAAAGAAGACCAAAATCACCAAGTAACAAGTTATCAATGTAATAAGTGATCAAATAACATTCATTAGAGTAGCAAGCTTCTGTTCTGGTTCAAGTTACGCAAAATTTCTTCCTGTGTCTGCAAAGATGAAACTCAGATAGGTATGTACTTAGTTTGCTGCAGCCTGAAGGTTTGCAGACAGGAACTTGTGCTGAGTCCAGAGTCCTTTGTGTTTCTCAAAGGTTCTCTTATAAGAATGGAATGAAGTAGACAGGCAAGCTGAGTACTAGTTGATTCCTGCTATAAAAGAGGATTAAAAGTGAGGGTGGCCTCAAAAGCTAGTGCCACCAGCAAAGTAAAACCGAAAAAGGAGCAAAAAAAGCTGCTGTACAAATTGAAAAATCCATTGGAAAATATTACTTTTGATACTAGAGCATAGGTATCATACTTCATAAATTGCTCATTATTGCTGACTTCTAGTAGCAAGGTCACTGTAATGTACTCAGTATCTGGCCACTTTATTCACTTCTAACAGTGCTAGGAAAAAAAAAAACTTAAATAACCTGCTTTTGCAGCTGAAAAGCAATTTGCCACAATATCAGCTAAAACGAAAATAGTGAAGATTTCAATTCATTGCTACTGCAGTTTTATGCTCAAACAAATTTTGGGACTGAGGAACACTACATATGAATTCCGAAACAATTTGAAAATAGATAGGGCAGATGTTACACTGACCTTTGCCCACTGGAATGTGATAGATGGTTTGGTTTATCTTTTTTTTTTTGGCAGATAATATTACCTCTAGGGAAATCATTATCAACAGTGCATCTTTAAGCCATGTGTTGTCACACATCGGATATCTGTATTTCTTTGGGGAAAAAAATTAGTTCAGCTGAAAACTAAAACTGATTTTGATACTGCTGCTGGTGTATAACAGTATAAAGAAATTAATTCATAAATGTGCATACATAAATAAAGATACAGTCCAATAATAAGAAATTACTTATTAGATGTTTGAGTTGCTGTTTTTAAAATAAATTACCATCCTCCTTTTCATAATACTTTTACTGACAGATCCAAATCATACTTCTAACACTAAAAAGAGAAATAAAAATGGATTGCTGTCCTAATGAAAAAATATCCTATAGGCTCTTACCCGAGAACCTCTTTGGACTTGTGAATTTGCATCTGAATTGAGTTTTTGTTGATGGTTTCTCTACAATTTTTGATTCTTAAATAGAATAGTGATAAAATAACTGTCTCGTGAGGGTTTTCTTTGGCTAGCTGATGTCAAAGCAATGTATGTTGCATTTAGAACACACGATAACAAAGCACTGGTGAAGACAAGTTTGCACAGCTTTGTGAAAGCCTTGGAAAAAATCTGTTCTACTGTTTCCTCCACAAACTGATTTTCATCTTACTTATGTTCATTTCTGGCATATGATGAGTGAAAGAATTTTATTTTTCTGTACTCTTAAAGATCCTTTAATTATTTAAATAATTAATTTTCATTGTAAATAAAGAAATAAATGATAGAGACAAAAATACATCAGTAGGGAATATTTGATGTTTTGCGAATGAGATGGGATTTAAGATACTTTAACCTCCTATAAGGGGAGAAGTTTAGCAAGAAGTCTAAGGAAAACTAAGGTTGTTTATGTAGAATGGTGTCACTGATGAATGAAAACAAAAACTCCCCAAATATAATTTTTTTTCCTGAATGAAAAAAAGATCTTTGAACTTTCAAACTATTGATCTAGGCATAACATATACAGATTGGTTATGCACAAAAGAATACAATATAGTTGTCTATCTGGAGTTATCAACAATAATATATTCTCTATTCTCTGGTTGCATTAATCATTAAGGGTAAAGGGTTTTTTTGACACAATTTTGCATAATACCAATATAGTTGTCTAAGCAGAAGAATTAGGTTAATAGACTAAAATATTGACTAACTAATAGGATACTAGTTGTAAATATTATATTGTTGTATCTATTAGAATACACTATTGTAATAGAATCTACACTGTGAGGTTATAGAGTCATAAAATCAAAACATTGTTTGTGTTGAAGGAACCATAAAGATAAAACCCCCTTTGCCATGGGCAAGGACACCACCCACTAGACCAGGCTCCTCAGAGCCCCATCCAGCCTGGACTTGAACACTTCTGGGCATGGAACATCCACAACTTCTCTGGAGAATCTGTTCCAGTGCCTCATCACCCTCAGAGTAATTTCTTCTTGCCCATGTTGCCTGTCCCAGAGCTGATGGCTGCAGGGGACAGGGTGCGGCAGGGTAATCAGCAGGCTCACCCTTTCCTCCAGCCATCTCAATGCACAGGACATTGTTTTATTTAACAATCGTTAAATTATATCTACTCATATTTTAATTTCTTCCATTCACAACAGTAAGATCAAACAACGAGGAGTTCTTTCATTTACATAATTGACTGTTAAATGGACAGATCTCACATTTCAGTCTATGTCATAAGTGTATGTAGGATTATTCATTTAAAATTACTTCATATATAGTATTTTCAGTACCCGTATATACGATGTTCAAAGAAAGTGTCAGTGGATACTAAAATTTCCATCATTTTGTTTAAATATGTTTTAAAACTTCCATTTCACTGTTCACCGAGTAAATTTAGTTCATAAAATATTGTGAACAAGACAAATGTTCTGTTATAATTTTTGCTTATTAAAATGATATTTTTTTTGTGGGCAGGTGGAAGATAAAATTTTAAAAACAGGTAAAAGAAATAGCTTGCTAAATTTGGTTAGCAAGTTTTATTTTTATATTCCACAGAAAATATTAGGCCTTGAAAGATTAATGCCCCCACACAAAAACAGCAAAACAGACTTTGTGATGAAACAAAATACATGCAGATGTTTATATATATATTTATAGATCTATCATGCTATACAGTATGAAAAGCATCTACACCATCAGCATGAATAGTTTATTTCTATTTCTTGATTCCATCTTGATCACACGGGATAGAAACCCAAACCTTAGTCTTGCTCAAAAATTACTTTTCTCTTTTTCTGATACACATTTGTTGGGAAACTGAAATTGCTATTTTATGTCAATAAATATTGTGCATTGGCTCACAATATTTTAAATTATATTTTATTATTTCTTTTCATGAGTTTCTATTTTATTGTAACTGAGCAGGATTTTCCAATCAATATGCCTAAAGATACAGTAACCTGACTTTGTAACTGGATAGAACTGATTTAAGACTTCAAGTTATCGATGTGTTTAGCAACTTCAATTTATGAGAATTAGATCTCTATTGCCATCATTGAAATAAATTTCAGTTTTTCTGGAAATCTTATACAATTTCTTCAATCTTCACTAGTCTGAATAATGTTGTGTTCCTAGAAAACATCATGGCCTTCCTCTACATCATCCTTTTCATATCAGTATTGAGTATGTGCAAGTATAACAACAACATTCCTCATACAACATTTTGCAAGATCCAGTTATTACCTTTTTTTGTCATGCTGAAAATCGATAATTTATTTTACACTTTATTTTCAATATCTAAATCTGTTTAGAATGCATTGCAGTATTTTACTTATCTTCACATGAGTAGGAAGTTTCTACAAAGAGCTTGCTAAAGATTTCTGGAGGGCCTAAAAATATTACATGAACATTTCCCATTTATCCACTATTTTAGTATATTAGAGGGGCCAGAATTTCCTTCGTAGTAGCCATGCTGTTATCTCCATCTCTGTTCTGATTTTTAGAGTAACAAAACACTGCTAATACTAGATTTCCTTATTCTGTGTTGACAGGGAAACACATTTGTAAAGAAAATTTGTAGCTTCTGTTCAAAGACTAGCAATCTCACCCAGCAACTGATTTATTTGCATAGACTAACGGTGTTTCACCTGACAGTTGGTGGTCATTTTGGGCAATGGTGATGACACAGTAATTCTTAAATCTGGAAGCATTTTTCCTGCAAGTGGCATGGGGTTTTGGGGTTTTTTTTTTGGGTTGGTTGATTGGCTGTTTTTTTTCCCTGGAAGGGAAGGGGTGAAATTCAACTGGAGTTACAATGTGAATATAAAATATTCAGTTGGCTTTATGAATAAAACCCACAAAATCAGAATGAATGTGAAATCTGTTTTTATATCACAAGACAATTTTCAGAATTTAGGATGACTTTCAAATTTTTGAATATGTGTCTCTTTCTCTCCCTTTATTCAAAATTTGCTTTTTCATACTTGCCAATATCAGAAAATATAGCCTCTGTAGGCAACCACTATGATGCAGCCTAGCTTTATTATTGTCTCTCTTTAATTTCTTTCTCTTCTTTGATGATGCACATAATTTTTACACTAATTTTCACATGTGATTGAATTCCAAAGAAAGAAAAACCATCTGGGATTCAAAGTAAATTTAGTTAATGGAGAGTTTCTAATTTTACCCTGATATTTGTGTAGTTTCTTCAATGATATTCAATAATATTAATTCTTCTTCATTAAGTGTGGTTTTATAGTTTTCCTAGGGTCTGTCTATGTTGTGAAAGAGCTTATATTTGCACCCTGAAATCTAGTAGCTAAAGGACCATCTAAGATATATTTGGTACTTGAGCTCACAAGTAAAAGAAGACTGCATCTTAAATTAAATATAATGCAAGGATTTTGTGTAACTCAGCACTTTCAAGGTGAAAGCTAACTTCTCATGACTTTGATGCATGTCACAGGATTTTCCTAGCTAATGAAGCAAGATCACTTGAAGAAATTCTTGTAAATTAGAGTAAAGGGACACTTCCAGGCCCTGAAACTCTGTTCTTCATAATTTAAAATTGCTAGAAAAATCCCTGAAATACTTTTACTTTGTGAAATGTAGCAGTCCTAGGCACAGTCTGGAAACTAATGTAAGTCAGAGAAAAATCCCTAAATGGAACACACCTGTTTTGGAGAGTAGCAAGGTTGGAAGTAACAATGTGAAATATTTCCCCTGCTGGCCTCAATATTAGAAAATGATCCCATGTTTTTTGTGCTAGTGTGGACATAAGTTCACCTTTGTGTCTTTTAAATACCAGGAAGCAGCCTGCTTCTTGTACCCTCAAAAATGTTCCATTTAACTAAATTTCCGGATTGTCTGCACAAAGGAAAAGAATTTTTAAGAATTAGTCAATGCACATTTAACTACATAAACCAGCTGACCAAATATGAATGCATAATATGCTTCCCCTCAAGTTTCATGTGATAGATTGGTATGTATTTCATTGGACTTGGAAAAGAAAATTACATGAGTACTTCAACCTTTGTAAATGTTTCCCAATCTCAATGTCTTTGCAATTAATTTCTCACTCTGGAAGTTATTTGGGTTAATAACAGTTTTTTTCTCCCTTTGCACTTTATTTATTATTCTTTTATCCAAATAAGAAGGTGTTAGATAACCAATATTTTATAGTTAGAAAACTAATATTTCCAACAAGCCACATTTTTCTACTTTTTTATTCAAAAGTACTAATTGCAATCTTAATTTGAGATTTATGGCAGGTATTTAATAGCTGTTTATCCCTAGCTGAGCTATTAACAAGTTAAAAAGTCATTGTGACAAACAGTGCTCTTCCTCATTAGCAAATGCTCAAGGATTTTGTAACACACCCCTTTCATAGCTCAGTGTTAACATAGACCTGTAAACCATGTTTCTATCAGTTGCATGAGTAAGTTAACAATATACCTCAGAAAAGACCAGAGGTAATGGTAATCATGACATTGGCACAAAAATTATTGAAGGAATTTAACTTGTTTTGAGTGACACGATTAAGACTTACTATTTTGTTTGACTAATCATCTCTAGTAGAAGAGAATTTTTATTTTTCTTTACATGCTTCCTAGATACCTAGCTGCAATTAAATTTTTAATAAACAGTTTCTATATTTATATCTGCTTGTGTGCTTATGTACCATTCTTGTTACATGAATCAAGACATGTGAAAAATTATATGCGTTCTCTCTAATGTCTCCATAAAGTGAAACAAATAGTTCTTAATAATAGTAACTACTGAATACTTCTTTAATTTTTTTCTCCTGAAAAACATCAAAGCTATTTACAAAGGAAAAAAAATAAGTTTTCTTCTTTAATCTCAGATAAATATATCTGTATGTTATTAAATAGAATAGGATTGACACTACTTATCTGACCAAGTAAAACTTGCCATTGATGGAGTTGGACATTACACATTTGGATCAAAACTAATTACTCTCTATATATAGCTCTAACTACCTTCTGCTTTTATACAGGTTAGAACACCCTAAATGTAAGAAATGTAATTTAATTTTACTAGCAGAATTCTCTTAAAAGTTTATTCCTAACCACCTGTTTTAAGTGGTGTTCACCCATTTTTTCTGTCTTGCATTAAGTAATTAAACACTGATTGGCACACAGCAGAAGGCAAAAAGTGAATTTGATTCTCTAGAGTTAGACTATTTGCTGGCTGAGAAAATGAAAAGTGGCTGGGAAAATGAAAAAATAACACAAAAAGTCAAATAGTTGATGCAGCTTTCTAACAATTGGTTTATTGAATAAGTAGGGATAAAATAGTCATTAAAGCACTGACAAGCTTCCCCAAATGAGAGGAAACAAGCTATAATTGATAGATAAATATGTAAGCATGGAACATTTTTGAAAAACAGTTTGCAGTTTGATGTTCCAATTCTGTTTAAATTGCACTCTGTGTAAGTAGATCTCTAATATTTTTTATGTATCTAAATATAATTTTTCAAAAATTCAGAACTGATTACAGCATATATACCTGCATTTACTTGCACATACTTTTAAATTATCTAACTGAGACATTTTCTAAGTTAAAAACCCAATATATCATTAAGAAAAATACAATATGTAATGTTTATGATTTTAGTGTCTAATACATTCTGTGTTTCTGTTTTACAATGTAGTATTTTTCATAAATTGTATTTATTAAATAGCATGCTCAATATATTTTATAGTCTCACTGAAATTGTTTTCCATTTAAAATTCAGATAAACTCTATAAGTTACTGCAAACATCTTCAAATAATGGCTGAACAGCTGATAGTAATTTTTTATGTGTGAACTGACCATTAATTAGACAGATTCTTCACTCATGGGAAACAGGGCTAGTTAATTTGTAAGAGTAATTATTCTGTCTTTGGACTGGGAGACTTAATCTCTTTACTGATTTTTCAAATGTTGTTATACTGTTGCACAACCCAACATTTAGCAATTAGTATACTGTGTGAAGTAAGAGATCCATACCATTACATATATCTCTGTATGAGAAGAAACATACAGTCTCTCTGAATTAATCAAATGAGCTAACAAATTACAGTGGATAATTACAGGCATCTAGAGATGTGAGACTGCTAGCAATCAGACACTTGTAATGCTAAGAGAATAATTACATCTTGTGGTTTGCCTTGGAAAGGATTAAACAATATTCCACCAATCTGTAGTATTTTGAATAATTTTACTGCTCATTAATGATCATCTGGGGAGCAAGGGAAATAAAATATTTTATTAGTCTCTCTAGAAGACTAATAGTAGACTCCATCTACTTTCAAACAAGGTATCACTTAGTGAATATGACAAAGAAATTAAAAATGTGAAAGTAGACGGAAATGAGAGAACACTGGCTTATCTTCAACTTTTACCTTAAACTTCTTATAATAGAGGGTTTGTGGTAAAAAGTGGTGATCTAGAACAATCCACCTAGATGACCAAGGGAAGCCAGCTAATACAATCTTTTTGGATTTCAGTAAAGCTTTTTGTCTCTCATAGGATCCTTCAGAACAAAATATCCAGCACACAGCTGGATAAACACAGCATGCGATGGGTGAGCAGCTGGCTCACGGGTCAGGCACAAAGGGTTACAGTGAATGGGATGACATCAGAGTGGTGACCTGTCACTAGTGGTGTTCCACAGGGCTCCATCCTTGGCCCTGTGCTCTTCAACATCTTCATAAATGACTGATGCATCCAATGACTGGAAGGGATATGGAGCAAGTTTGCAGATGAAGCAAAGCTCTGAGGAGCTGTTGACTCCCTCACAAGTAGGGAGACCCTGCAGAGAGACCTCAACAAATCAGAGGGCTGAGCAATCACCAACCATGTGAAGTTCAACAAGAGAAAGTGCCAGATTCTGCACCTAGAATGGGCTAAACCTGGATGTATGTGCAGACTGGGGATTGAGATGCTGGAAAGCAGTGCAGCAGATGTGGGGATCCTGGTTGACAGAAAGCTGAACATGAGTCAGCAGTGCCCTGGAAGCCAGGAGGGCCACCTGTGTCCTGGGGTGCTTCAAGCACATCACCAGCCAGTCAAGGGGATGTGTCCCCCAGGGATCAGTTTTGGGTCCAGTCCAATGATTCCAGATGATTCCAGAAGATCAACCACAGAACACAGCTAAGCCCATCAGTTAAGCTGGTGGTGCCTCTAGGAAAACATATTTAAGAATGGAAAGAAAATTCCAAACAGGCAGAGAGAACACCAAGAGTGACAAAGAGCAGAGGGAACACCACAGTCACAGTAAGAGGTTTTCCAGGCACTGAAGAAAGTATTTAACTTGCAGTCTGTGAGGGACCCACATGAGGCTGGAGGAAAAGTGTGACACAAGGAGCAGCAGAGACAAACCACTGTGCACTGACTGTAGACATACCCCAAATACTTTCACTACTGACTCATTGAAGGGATTGAGGCAACCTTTGGCAATTAGAAGGAGAGGGAAGAGATGAGGGGTGAGAAAGCTCTGTGTCTTTTACATTTCGTTAATCACTGAAACAAACATCAGGTAATTTGAAGAACTATTCAAATAAAAAGCATTCTTGATATTCTGGTGATATCTCCATAAACCTCACCTTAGGAATATTCCTGAAATATCTGCCATATTTTTTCTATTTCTGAACTCATGCCACTGAGGGAATTTCTAAAACTCCTTTGTTTATCTTTTAAAAAGATGGTCTCAACTATATTTTCTTGACTACAAGATGTAGCCACCTTGTGCTGGGCTTTCTTTGGAAGCATCTACTTAAGATTGCTGTGTAGCCTCATTTCAGATTTCTGCTGGACTAAGATAGAAGATTGATAGTCAGATTGTTCCTCTGGGAAAAGAAAAATAAAGAAAACAGATTAATTACAATCTAAAAAGAAGCTTATATATCAAACAGTCTGTAACATCTACAGAAGCTGCTGAGTGTAGTTTTTATGAAGGAATGGTTCTAGACTTGAAATGTCGCTAGGTATTGCTGGCCACCTTTAGAATCAGACTTGGTCTCGTCACCTAACATATGGTTATGGTTTTTTTGAATTATGTGTTTGTAAGTAAGATAGATTTTTGTGGCAATGTGGCTGACATAAAATGAGTAAATTTAAGAGATCAAAAATTTTCAACTTGTATACTCACATACAAATTCAAAGCTTGGCAACCTTTTCAATCAAAATTGCCTAGCCATAAGATATTCAATGAACATTCCTCCTATGGTAATTCTCTGTTACATCATAAAGCTGAATCATTCTTGTAAATATGTGGTACCTAAAATTCAAATACAGCCTGGATGAAGACATCTTTTTTCTGATAAGAAAAACAGAAAATTAACAAAAATTGATATCAAACTGTCTGTGGAGTCTGTGAGAATCCATAGGAACGAAGACATCTGAGGACAGATTTTCTTCAGTCTAGTAAATACATGCACTGTATACTTGTTTGTTTGTATTTGTATGCATTTTATTTTTGTCTATAAAGAACAAGATTAATGCCGTTCCTTCTCTGTCTGTTTTTGGATGTTGTTTTTGAAGTGAACACATTGTTCTGTATTTTATTGATTTTAGACATATTTGTAAAGCTAAGTATTTTTATTGAGCTAATTTCAAAAGGAAATCAGCTTTGTTTAGAATGTCTTAGCTTTCAGTGGTATTTATAGGCATTCAATTATTTCTAAGTCGAGCAAAAAATGTATTCTATATCCTAGGTGATTGTTACGATACAGAATACATGGAGCTTGGTTTAGCTCTCTTACCTCAAAATAATTTTTTAATTTGAGCAGCGAATGGAAAAATGTGCCACCTTACTCCTTGGACCAGGATTTGAATTTTTGATTTGTCTTCTTATTTTGTATGTAATGTAAACTCCATGTAAACTCTGCCTTAACTCAGCTAACTCAGACCAAAGAATTCTGCCACATAGCGGTGCATGGGAGCCAAAGTGTCAATGTTTAATTCCTACACTTTTTCATCTATTTTGGGGCATTGTTAGAATGTCCTCTGCCTGCTGAATACACACTTACATATTTAGTTAATCAGTGATTCACATCTCCATTAGTTTAAATCCTCTTAATGGCTCAGTGTAGGAGGTATTCTTATGTATGTATTCTTCTCTGTCTGATAACAGAGAGCATTAACTGTAGAAGTGTATTTGTGACTGTTCTCTTTAAAAATATTTTTTAATTTTAGGAGATTATATTATAATGTAGTTCCTTGAGTGAAGACTGCCTTATTGTATGGATTGATAGAAAACTCTCTCAAAATATGCTATTGACAGACCACCAGTCTTTTCAGAATGAGGGAATTCAGACATGCAGATTCACTTTCATCTCAAACTTAATGCTTTAATCTACAGCCTGCACTGTGGGACAACTATGAAAGGGAAGAAGAAAGACATATATGAAAAGGAGGGTGGTTTCCAACTTTCCTGTTTAATCTGTACTTACATAGTTAAGAGTGTAAGATTTATGGGGAAAGAATGAGCGGGAAAGCGAGAAAAAAAGAGAAGAAATGTAAGTATGATACTGAAAACTAGTGGCTAGAATATTTCAGAGGATGGAAAACTGAGTTATTCTCTCTGCTGTCAAGATTCTTTCTGAATTTCATTTAATTACCTCTATTAAAAAAATAATACCAGGAAAAGATTTTTTCACTAAGTTCTGAGTAATATGACTGAATTTTGGAATAATAAAACATAGCTCAATTTTGTTTTTTCTACGTAATGTGGATGCCTTCTCATGCTTACTTCATATTGATTCATGACACCTCTCTCTGTGAGGAATTTGCAGACTTGTTTCTAGAGCAACACGTTTTGAACCAACACATTTTCCTGAATGCCATTTGCTTGTTTGAAGTGGTCCTCTGAGATGCCAGCTTTTTATCAGTTTGCCTAGGTATAATGCTCTGAAAAATTTTCATGCCAAACAGAAATAATGTCCTACCTCTAGCAAAGATGGGTCAAAGATCACTGATCATATGCTGCTAAAGAACCAGTGCCTACATTTCTGTGGATGGATTCAGAATTTGAACTGTATCTAATATTCCAGGTGACAGATAGTCCTGATAGATAGATTTTCAGTTTGAGAGGACGTTGCTAGCTTTATGCCTTGGGCTAAATCCACACAATGACCGCCTTCTGGAAAGTAATTACTGAGACTGTTCTACAATCATGTGTAGAACAAATTTCTTCATTAGAAGACCAACTCTTTATTAATAGCCCAGCTTTGTTACTGAGTTGGCCTTTACTCAATAAAGTGATTGCAGAGAAAGGTTCTACTTAAAATGAAAATTAGTCTGGCCTACCTTGTGCCCATTAGCAAAATAGGTTGTTCTCTTCTAATCAACGGTGTGTTCTCTTCTAATCAACTGTGTCTATCTTTCACTCTGTTAAAGAGAAAACCTTACCATACAAAACCAAATGAACCAATGATAAAATTTATCCTCACTGGGGAAGTACCCATATGTTAATAAAAAGATTGAAAGAACAATTACATTTGAAAAATAATGTTAGATCATAGAAATTTTTCTTCAGGGATGTTACCTCTATTTGAGAATAATGAGTAGGAAAAATACTTGAGTAATACAGGAGTGAAAGGGAATTGTACTAGACACACCACATTAATTTTGGATGTTAATTTGTAGTTAGTGAAAGACAGGTATATTCACAAAAACTGTTAGTAAACAATTTAATCCATATATCATTTACTCTACTTTTCACAAGATCAGTTTAAAACCATTTGAAGAATTTTAAATTCATATGGTTATTTTTTTCCTATTTCTACCTTGGTAGTTTGGCATTAGACTACTTAAAATCACTTGGTGAAAAATATGAACAGCCTCTTGGATTGTAATAATATGACAACAAGGTGCATAGGACACTGCTGTGTTTAAATCTGATGTCTAGACCAAATGTTTAGTTGATGGAAATCAAGGTCTATGCAGATATGCCACTTTGGATTAAACTGTAGCCAATGGCTGCTCCCATCAGCTACTGCCTCTCTGCTGAAATGTGTTAAGGAATTATTTGAAGGTTTTTCAGATCTTTTAAGTGCAAAGTGAAAACATTTAGTGGGGACCTGACTACAGTGCTTCTATACAACTGGATAAGACATCAGGAAAAAATAAGAGGAGTTAGAGATAACTACACATCCATAGGGCTCTGACCTTATTGGCAGCATGGAGACATGGTGGGATGGCTCCTCAGGAGCAACGCATCCCAGCAAAGACAAAGTCAGGCAAAAAAGATAGGATGTCTGCATCTGCACGCCATCCTTGTCTCTAAATTGAGGAGACATGGATTTGACAGATGGAGAAGTTAGTGGATGAGAAGTTTGGGTGGATGGTTGGACTCAAAAAACTTCAGTCAATGACCTGATGTCCAAGTGGAGACCAACAATGAGTGGCATTCCTCAGGGGTCACTATTGAGTGTTACGCTATTTGATATCTTTTCTGGTGACATGGAGAATGGAACTGTGTGAAACCTCAACAAGTTTGCTAATGACTCCAGGCTGTGTGGTGTAGGTGACACACTGGAGGGAAGGAAGGCCATCCAGAGGAGCTTGACAGGCTTGAGACGTGGCTCTGTGTGGTCCTAATGAAGTTCAACAAGGCCAAGGGTCAAGGCAGTCCTAGTGCAGGCTGGGGAGACAATTAAAGGAATGTGACCAGCAGGTAAAGGCAGGGGATTCTCCCCTCTACTCTGCTCTCATAAGACCCCACTGGAGGGCTGCATGCAGCTCTGGGGCTGCCAACATAAGAAGGAAAGGAATCTGCTGGAGCAAGTCCGGAGGAGGACTGTGAAGATGATCAGAAGGCTGGAGCATCTTTCCTATGAAGACAGGCTGAGAGAGTTGAGGTTGTTCAGCCTGGAGAAGAGAAGGCTCTTTAGGGGGAAACCCTAAGCAGCCATTCAGTAGATAAAGGGGGTCTACAAGAAGAGTGGAGAGACACTTATGACAAGGACATGTAATGATAAGGAAAGGGAGAATGGCTTCAAACTGAAAGAGGATGGGTTTAGATTAGATGTTAGGAGGAAATTCTTTGCTATGAGGGTGGTGAGGCACTGGAACACGTTGCCCAGAGAAGTTGTGGATGCCCAATCCCTGGAAGACCAGCCTGGCGGAGCAACCTGGTGTGCTTGCCCATTTCAGGGGTGTTAGAATTAGATAATATTTAAGGCCCCTTTCTACCCAAACTATTCTATGGTTCCAAGATTCTATGATCTAACAGAAAATACAATCAAAAATACAGAGAATACAATCAAAATCTTTTTCCAAATAAACAAACGTTGAAGTAGACTAAATATGAGTGAAATACCAAGCACTCAATTCTAGCTAGTTGCAGAAGTTTAGTTGGTTTTACCCTGGTTTTTGTTTCCAGAGATGTATATCTGTGTGTTTGAGGATTCTACAAATGAGTAAAGAAACAGTGAGAGAGCATGCACACTAAATAATTTGAACTTGATCAATGCACGCCACTTAACTGCATTACTGAGACAGTGGATGGAAATAAATAAAATAAGATACATCATCAATATTGCAAAATTCACTTTTCTTCCAGAAAAGTTACCAAGAAAGATTATGATGCCTTCATTTTGATTTTGGCAAATAATAAATAAGATGGAGGCAGACAGTATACCTCTTCTGAAGTATATTAAAGTGGTTCCTTTTCAATTACATAAAAAATAAGGCTTCTGTTTAAATTATAGAAAAGAATAAATAAAAATCTGGCTTCAGGATTCTTATTTAAAGAGAGGGAAAAATAATTTTCTGAATGTGGATAATATATGAAATTTCTCTAGCTTACTTATAAGGAAAAAAATCATCTTAATAGACAACCAACAAGGACAACAAGAGACAATATTTTTTTTTCTCAGCTGAAGAATCTGTGCATTCTATTTGTGTCAACAATTATGGAATAAAGGAGAGAAAATCAGACATTGATGGACTGAGTTAGTGTGGGATTAAAAATTACCTAGTTTTGTACTTAGAAACTTCATGCATCAAACAAAGATTTGAATGTAAATGCTGAGGATGAGATGGTTATGTTAGACAGAATTGTATGAGGCAGTTTTACTAGTTATTAGCCTTAGAACACAGGAATGTGTGAATGTCTGTGGTAGGTGTGAGAGATGATCATGTCCTCATGAATGTACCATTTCAACACTGACTTTATATTTATGTAGGACAGAATAAGAACACAGACAACACATGATGCTTCATCCACATGCCTACCCATTCTCTATCTCTTTTCAGCTCTGAACTTTCTAATTCAGAAAAAGAGTCTGCTTTGTAGCTTTCCATGAATCTCTAGCATGTGGTCAGGTCTTGACACTTTCAGACTTAGTAATTTTTTGATCTTTTCTGTATCCTGTGGCAAATTCAGTTTCTTGCATTGAAGTTGATGAAGAAATGCATTTTTTAAAAAATCTGACTGTTAATACCTTACTGATACATTCTAAATATTTTTTTAATATAGAGTGAATAAGCTCCGTCAGCTTTGTTTTATCTAACATTTTCTGGTTGTTGAGTTTTCATGTTGGCAATGAAATGAGTTACATAATCAGTCCTTATACTGAGACTCATTGAATATAACTTTTTTGTAATTCCTAGTAAGGGTCACATGACTAAGGAAGTGACAGAGCAGTGTGTCAGGGAGCTAGCCTCAGATAATTTTGGCTTTTTTTAGCAACTGGCCGCTCAACACACCTGTTTCAACTTCAGGTAATTCCTGGTATGGTACAAGTCTTACAATCTACATAGTCATTGCATAAAACCCATTAATTGTGTTAGTGTCATAGGATAATAAATACCATTGGCTGGTGCCTGTCCCATCAGCTAGGGAGGGGGCAGGGAAGCCCTGATGCACTGGGAATAAATGCAGAGTTGGAGGCTGAGGCTGCAGGTGTCCTCTGTGGAAGGAGTGCACAAATTGTCCTGTGCTGCTCGCAGTGGTTTCCAAACAGCTCTAGATGGAGGGAAATAGTCCATGACCCCAAAACTTCAACCAAACAGAGGCTCACATGTCATTTCTCTCTTTCTTGAGGAAGAATGGTAGCTACTGGGTGCAGGAAATGCAAGCAGGACACAGGAGACACAGGAAGACACTCAAAATGGAACACATGATAAGTATGTGTAGAGAACTATTTGGAAAAAGAATGAGGAAAATGAATGAAAAGAGCAATTTTTGGGAACGTGTAAAGAGATGAACTCCTAAAAGGAAGTGCTTTGGAAGTGATGGACAAGGGACGCCTCTGAGGGATGGCATCCTTTGTGTTGCCTGTGCTGGGGCAGGGACACCACTGAAGGGACTGTGGCCCAGAGGCAACCCATGCCAGAGCAGAGGAGATGTATGAAACAAAAGGTACTTGCAGAAAGAAATCTCTGTGTACTGTTCCCAACCTTCTGCACTGCCTGTTTCCTCATCAAAAGGGTTTGGAGAGACCGAGGGTGAGGTGAAATCAAGAGTGGTTGAGACAAGGAAAGAGGAAGAGTTGCACTAAAGCTGAATCTGGACAAGAGGAAGGGAAGGCATTTCCCCAAATATTTCATTACTCACTACCTCAACAAATAATTAATAACTGATAATGGGCAATAACTTTATTTAAATGAAATTTAATGAGCTGAGATTTTTTAGCTTGTTACAGCCAGCCATAGTGACCAGAGCCAGAAACAGGCTGATGTCCCCAGAGGTTGATGGTGGCAGGGAGGGATGAAGCAATGTTGAGACAACGTCCAGGACATGGGTCAGGACAGGCCCATGTGAGGGTAACTGGTGTCAGACACAGACCTGGAATGGCTGGACAGACCAAGGGCAGGCTGGTACATCAGTATGCAGGCTGGACATGCCTCAGGTGGCAGGGCAGTGCTGGAGCTGTCAGTTTTGTCCATGCTTTGCCATGTGAGGGGAAATTTGCTGAAACCAATGAGAAGGAGAGGGCTGTTATTAGAAAACACAGAAAATAATCCTTAAATGGATGTAAACACTGAAGACAAAGGGACATGCCCTTCAGGATGTCAGTAATTTCCTGTTATTATAACTCTTCTCTGCTTGAGGAAGGCTGGTGGCACAGATCTTAGGACAAAGATGGACTTTATAGGGATGAGCATAAGAGAAGAGAAAAGAGAGAGGAAAAAGATATTTTAATTTTTCTTGTACAGCAACAAAAATACAGTACTATTATTAATGAAGTGTTCTATATTCATTCAGACTATGATTGCTTGCTTTAGCCTGATTATATTGCTCAGGTTTTATAAACAAAAATTCTTGGCTATATGTATTTGTATTTAAAATATTTATGATGCATTTCCTTTTAGTCATACTAAGATTTTGATCTTTGAGATGTTTTTGCTATACTTTTGATCTTGTTTCCATCGTCTTTTCCATTGTTATTTTATTCTTACTGAGAAGAATGAAACAGAATTTTACATAGTACTGAAAATGCAGGATAATATTGGGTTTGTACATGGAAAAATGGCAATACTTTTTTTCCCAACTAACTTCTAATATCCTGATTTGCTTTATGGCCACTCCTGAATATCAAGTTAATGATTTTTGTGATAACTGTTTTTGTAACCCCTAACCATGCTTCTGAGGGGTTGATTGTCAGCTCAGAGCTGATCATTTTTTATGAGAAGTTAGACTGGTTTATTAAATTTTTTATTACAATTGTAAAGACAATTATTATTGCTTTTTATCTTTTCTTTATTCATATTGAAGTTCACCTGCCATTTTAGTAGCTAGTTTCTCCTAATTAATAGTTCCTTCTACAATCACTTACAGCCAGACTTTATCCTTACTATCTAAAATAAAATCCTGTCACCAGCAAACTTTGTCACTTTGCCTCATTTTCTAAACTGTATATCAATATTTTCGCAAGTCATGTCAGTGTAACACATCATCAATTTCTCCCTGATTGGTGGTCACCAGTAGCTGACCTTTCTTTCCTGTGAGAACTGACTTCTCTTAGCTTCATTTCCTATCTTTCTCTAAATAATTTAACATTGCAAAGCTCTTTTATGTCATTGCTGATCATATTCTTTAAAAGCAAGAACCTTTTCAAACCTTTGGAAACCCAAGAAGGTTTTATCCATTAGATTATGGGATATTTGAGAAAGCAATTTGATTTTCATTGATGTTCACAAAAAGCCATAAGGTACTTATGAAATTTTCTGATGACAGAAAATTGGAAGTTAATACCAATACAGAAGTGTTCAGAATATCTGATTGAAGGAATTAGATGATAGAAATGGGTTGAAATATGGGTGATCAAGCATTTATATGTTAAAAAAACATTCTTCTATAAAATGGGATTTTTCTACTTCAAAAGATCCAAAGTCAAAGAAATTAACATTCTGAGCAATTGCAGAAAGACTAGAGTATTAAGGGCAGAACAGGAGGAAGTGAGGGGTGGGACATACCACAGGCTCTATCAGGAAATTATTTCTGTTATCGAAAAGGAAAGACCAATAGCATTTCATAAAGTATTGCTAAAATACAATATTGACTCTTTTATATAGTTCTGGACATTTTTTTTTTTGAAGATGAGGTGACCAGAAGGATGAAAACTTAATTTTATTGAAAGCAACTTATTGAGCACAGAAAGTTTTGTAAGGTAAAATCTGGGTGAGGATATATTTTGCCTTCCAGAAATAAACACCAGAGAAAAGGATGATTTAAGGTAAAATACATTTGCACAAGACCAAACAGATATAAACTTGTTGTGACCAAATGTAGCATATATGTTTCAGGAATATTTCTAAACATGAGGGAAATTAATTTTGAAAAAATACTGTGAATGGGATTATTTAATGAAGTTTTTTGCAACAGCAGGGCACATAGTCTTTTACAAAAAAATCTGCAGCTGAAAGATATCTGTGACCTTTGAGTGAGTGAGTGAAGTAGAACTATATTGTCTTGCTTCTTCCTCCTCCACCCCCTTCTTTTTTTTTACCTTCTTCCTCATAAAGGTTTACATATATTTGCTTAAGGGTATTATTTTTAGTGCAATGAAGCATAATGATATAGAAACCTGGGGTGTCCCACGTTGTGATTCAGCTTTGGAGTTTGTTTTAGAACTCTGAAATCATAGTTTACTGAGATGCCCTAAAGTGACAGGAGAGAATGAGAAAGGAGCTCAGCAGCCCACTGACATGTGAAGGTAACTATCTAGCAGTGGAGAAAATTCTCTATGATTTGTTAATTCATTCTTATTAATAAGATGAGCAGAATTTGAATTAGGCTATGGAAAGTATAGAAAACTAAAATACTAAAGAAAGAGGAAATACAAATATATTAATAATCAGGTGGAGAGCAT
>NW_005054297.1:6728369-6730968 GCF_000277835.1 Geospiza fortis | reverse complement strand
AGCTGGGAAAGTAAGAATATTGTTGATTTAAAAAAGGTGTTTTCTTTTAGTTGCTCATATGAGTATAGTTATACTATACTTTCAGAGAAATTTTGATTTAGGATAGGTTCTATAATAGTTGCCAGTTATAATATAGTCATCATAATGCTAAAGTGTTCAACTTTTTCCAGACAGTACTTTACTTCAGCCTTTGCATGCAGTTTACTATATTTGCATGTTTATGGGATTTGGTTACACATTGCTGGGGATACCACTTAGAAGTTACTCTCAAATCTGAGATTTTATGTGGACAAAGAACTTGATAAGTGGAATTTGACACAAAGTGGCACCTTGCCACTTACAAAATATACAGAGGAGAGAAGGAAGATTAGTCACATGAAGAAGTAAGAGGGAAAGAGCATTTGATCTTATGCCCTCTGCCATCAATGTAGAAAAGAAAAAACGTGAACTGAACAGTGACTTTTCTCCTTGTTGCCCTTCACATCACCTCTTTCTTGTGAACTTTGATTTTTAGCATTTTTCCAAGAAGACTGAGTAGTAAGGGTTTCCCAGAACTTTGTGGTCAACAGCAGAAAACTAAATAAAACCTGATTTTTTCTGTCTCCTTCCTCTTCTAACTCAAATGTTGCTAGTCATGCTCTGCCTTCCAATGAGAGTGGTGGCAAAAAGAGCATTATGCAGAACAGGAGTGTAATGATGTAGTCTGACTGACGCATTCCAACAGGATGTGCTGACACCTTTGCCATTTTAATATATGTCCTTCATTGTTTTCCTTTTAAAATTGTTGCATTTTTAATTAAAAAAATCCTCATATCCATTTTTCCACATTAATGTTTTCATTTCAAGGATATGTTTGTGTGGGTATCCAACAGATGTCTAATGTTCCTAAAATCCTTAAAATTATTGAAACATTAAAAATCCCACTGCACTAAATGTTTTAAACAGAATGGTGATTGCTAAAGCACTAAAGGTAGTATGTAATTTAACAGAATTTAGAAGAGAACAGGATGAGGGACAAGTATCTGTGAATCTTGCCTTTTCTTAATTGATGTGTTCAATGACAAGGTTCAGGACACAATATCTTTTTTTAATCTTAGAAAAGATTTTTAAAGGAGAGGTGAATGCTCTTATCCATAAGAGGGGAGGAAAAGTGTTCCCTGAGATCCAATTCACCGGTGAATTCTTTTTACATTACTCTCATTAATACTTATATGATGGGGCTACCATAAAATAGAGACCAGCTAGGTAAGAGATACATAGTATAAACAGAGAAAAAAAATAGTCCCAGACTAAGTGCCTTATAAATATGATACAAGAAAGGATTTGCTCACAAATCTTCTTTAGCTTGGCAGAGATCTAAGTATTTTTGTTAATTCTCATGTAGCTGGGAGAAAGTATGTGAATACTGAATCAGCCAACTCTCTTGCTTTCTTATAACATAATTGATAAAGGGCTGTAAGGAAAATTTTCGTATGATGATTGTTATAACTTAGTAAACCTTGTGAGTTTGTAGTGCTGTAGCTGAGAAAGGGTGCATTTGAACTTAGATGGCAAATAAAGTATGAGGTTTTGAAATTTTCTAAGGTGTCTAAAAAGTCAATGTGTTTCTTCAGTCAAACTGTGAAGATGGTTATCTTTGGTTTAAGCAGAAAAAAATTAATTTTAACTTTATCCAGTTTTATATTTTTGTGGAGTATTTTGTGAGGTAAAAACTGTGGTGGGCCCCATCAAAATAGTCAAGTTCTTATCATTGCTTTATTGAAGACTCTTTTGTTCTACAGAAAGGCTTCTTTGACTCATTTCTTGTCCAAATGGTTGTCTAAAACACTTTGACTTTTTCAAGGATTTTGGCCCCTTCCATGTCTATCTCTTGTCTACCTCTTTGGAAAATAATTATCATAAATTGTATTTTTTATTTAGGAATTGAAATACAAGAACTACAATCTGAATATTGTATAATACTTGTATCAAAAGGACAATTCATTTCAAGAAGATTGGTTGAGGATTAAAACCTGCTTTTATTGTGACTGTGCCTAAATGAACAGCTTCAAACTTCTGCCAGACCTTACTTGGTATACTATCAAGAAAGACTACTGAGGAGATCAGCAATATATTTAGGTAATTTGGGCTCCTAGACTCATAAAAATTGATCATTTTACTACCTGTGTGTGTCTACTCTCTTTCAATTTTGCTTGTTTTCATTTGTAGTATAGAATGTTCTCTTTTACACCCAGTAGAGTGCAAAAAATTCAGTCAGCAATCTTTTCCTGATCCCTGGAGCTCATGGCACACAGGAGGAGTAATCTGAAAATCCTGTTTCTACTAAAATTCATTTAAGTGAAAAATACTCAATATCTTGTGTGATCATGACTTTTGTATAATATATTGTCAACAGCAGCTTGAATGGGAATGTAGCACATTTTCACATTTAATCTGTATCCTGTCTTTTTTTCTGGATAATCTGGATCACATAGAGGAAAAATATTTTTTCTTTGAGAGGCAGGGGGTTGCAGTTGCTGCTGAGTTTACAACTAATGGGTGTTGTAAGATAGTGCCTTAGAGCATGATAGTGCTGATTAGAAATATCTTACCTTTGAGA
>NW_005054297.1:6727051-6728314 GCF_000277835.1 Geospiza fortis | reverse complement strand
AGCTATGGTTTCTTTCTTATTTACCTCTGTCTTTGTCCTCATTTAATAACACTTTCGTTCCACATAGAGAAGACTCCTTTTAGGTTTTCTGAGCTATTACCATAAAGATTGCAGAAAATCCTAGGAAGAGTTTGTGAAAAAAAAATTGGGCATGGAAACATCAAAGTGAAATGAATTATGAAGAGTTTCAGCTATTAAAAATGAAGTGAAAAGAAATACTGTGAGGATGAATCAGGGTTGGAAAGACAGGAGGAAGTGTCATTAAAATAAAGCTAGTGACTTTCTCACAAGGAAACAGCACATATGAAAGGGACAGTTACACCTCCCCCACTCCCCACATTTTGCCTATGGACCTCTTGTGTCAGCACTCATGACCCTGTGTCTGCGCAGTAGGAGGGATAAGCAAACTGATGTACCTAAAAAAAAAATCTGTGATTTTGTTGGTTTAACAATCAGAACATAAGCAGTAGCTCATGGAGGTCTAACAAAGCACATGAGGAAAATTTCAGCAGTGGTAGATCCCAGTCATAACCCTTCAATCAGTAAAGAGGGAAGCTGCCCAAAATTAATGGTGGAAATTGGACATAAACAAATGATGAAAAGTTTTGGCAATTGAACCTGAAAAGGGTAGTTAAAACAGAGCTGTGTGTTTTCAGTCTGAAGAAAAGAATGGTAGGGACAGTTGTAATGACCACGTAAATGTAAAGGGACAAAATAAAGGTGAAAGGATAAATTATTTTCAATAGCCAACAAGTACAGAATGATCAGTAATGAAAAAAAAATAGTAATAACCTTTTATAACCTTTGATGTGTTCAAAATCCAGGAAAAACTAATTTTCACAAAGTTTCTCTGTATTTAGTGAATACTATCAGTGCATTTTATGAAAATACTGAGGTAAAAAAGTTTTTTGCCTTTCCTTAGTTCAATTAATGTAAAGCCTATGCTAATATTGGAAAATATTTGTATTTGTTTTTATTATGAATATGTCAGTGCTCAAGATTGAATCCATAAAAGGGACTGACCATTCCTGAATGTTGAATTGAACACCTACACTCCATGTATACTGAAAGGTAAATAAGCACTTCACAATGAGTTCCACAAAAAAGAAAATAAAAAGCCCACTTTCTAGAACAAAAAACAAAAAAAAGTTTCCTAGAGTTATAGTCCATAGAAAGAATATTAAAAACAAGGATTTCATCTCTCTTACAGACCCAGTAACTTTACTGGGGCTGCTCGGAGACAGTATCTTAGGTTGGCAGGAC
>NW_005054297.1:6706454-6727041 GCF_000277835.1 Geospiza fortis | reverse complement strand
TTCCCTAAAGGCAAATCTTTAGGAAATTAATCTTAAGGACTGAATTCCTTTAATTTAAATTGATTCTTCAAAGAATATATAATATTTCTCAGGAGAAAAAAAAAAATTTGTGGACATTTACATACATGAAAAAAATGTAAAATACATTTTGGGATATTCATATATGTTCATATACAGAGATATTTTCATATTTGGACCGAAAGTTTGCCTCAAAAAAGGTCAAAATCTTTTAATTGTCTTCAGAGGTCCTAGGAGATAATTTTCATATTTTATATTGTTGTCCTAATGAGTCTAAATAATGTCATTAAAGCCCTATTTTAGGGCATCTGTGTAGAGTCCACAGAAGTGTGTTAGATGCTTTACAGTCATGCAAGAATATAAGCTGCTACTTTGAAGTGATTTCAGCTTAAGTAGACAGTTTGCATAAGGAAGGGAAAAATAAAAAAAGGTAGGATATAATTATTTTCCTTTTTCCCTATGCTTTAATAATTTCCTCTCACTTGTTTGGTTTCACTTAGCTACCTTAGAATGGCATCATACTGAAGGGTCTTTTTCTTCAGTTCATAAAAAACCCTATATATTCAGACACCATCTCATTGCACATTTCAGGAGTCTTAAAGTCCACTAAAGTAACTTTATCTTCTGCTGATTGCCATTCTCTCTACTTTATTATTTCCCCAACCTGTGCTCCTTACTTCACCATGCTTCGATTTAAAGTTGTTCTCATTATATCTGTCAGTATGCCTTGTCAGGGACTGTTATGCCGTGGCACCTGATTAGGATTTTTTATAGATAGGCCAAAAAGAGGTTTCATTTTGAACCCACTTGATGAGGAATTTGAGATTTTTCTCACATGTGCATCCCTTGGAAGGAGTGCCAGTGCATTAAATGAGAATTAGGATATTGTGAAGACTAGACTAATTTCCCATACTTTTTTAATCTCTGTAAATGCTTTTAGAACTTTTCACTGTGGTATCTATCCTTATGCCAAGAAACTTTTTCAAACCTTGAAGCATAGGACTGCTAGCACCTTCAAGCAACAGCTTAAAGAGAACTGCAGACAACTGCATTTACCCAGTTATTAGTTCTAACTTGGTTTTAAAAGCAGAGATGTAGCTTTTTAAATTCTTGATAAAGAATTAGAAGTTAAGCTTACTAGGCAAGAAAAAAGGAATGTTTTTACTACAGAAATATGTATCTGACTTGAGCTGTTTGAACCTTTTTACTTCATGCAAGGTACCTGGAGATATAATGTGGTCACAGTCATGCACCTGATATTGTTATAATATGATATAATTAATTTCGTTAACCACTCAGCACAGAATCATTGATCCTGTAGGTTTAGTCAGGGTAGTTTGAGTGCTGAGCATGAATTCTGGAGAACCTGTTGTGGATAGACTGTTTCTTATCCCTGGAAAAATACTGTAAGGCTGAAATTCTGCCCATTTAATATTTACAAAGATATGGTGAGAAAATTTTCAGTTGTATGGCTTTAATTCCACAATATAGGAAGTCGCAGCTAAAGACCATCTGTTGTAGCTGATAACAATGTACTGGTGCTGTCAAATCTCACAAGCAGAACAGGATTGCTGACCTGCAGAATACTAGAGGAAAGCAGATGTAGTGACTCTATCTGTGGCCTTCACAATCCCTTGCCTGCTGAAGTAATTTCTTTGGAAGACACAGAAGTTGAATCCTCTGATGTCAAATCACTAGATGACTTCACTGTCATTATGCCATCTAGGTAGCATGGTCTTTTAATCCCAGAAACCTGTTGTAATGAAGCTAAGTAGACCCTCCTAATGCTTATTAGAAAAGCATCTTCCTGAACCCGTGTTCTGCTCTCCTCTTTCCGGTTGTACCCTTGCTTATACAATGTTCATTAATCAGTTCAAATTACTTTCAAGCTGCATTTCCAAGTTTCAGTGATATTACCAGCAAATCCTCACTTACAGAAAAGATATCTCCTATCGACCCTGGCAAATCATATCCTTATCTTCTCCATACTGCAAAGGTTGACCACAGTAGTGATACCTCTAATTCAGTTAAAACCCTTATAGAGACAAATTTGTAAAAATTGCTTTTTCCTTTTTTTTATAGTGAGGTAGAATTATTGGACTGTAGCAGTTTTGCTTCTGTATTTCCTTCAGCTTTCAAAATTGTTTAAATCAAAAAAGTTAATAGCCTTCTGTCATAATAAAAAAAATATTTAAAAAATTAATTTAGACCAGGAAGCTTTATATATCTACTTTAATAAGTGCAAAAAATCCACATGTCCAAACATATCAACTGTGAAGTTTATTACAATATTTTAAGAATCAGTGTTTATTGAGAAAGAAAAAAATCAACTGAAGGATAAAAGAAAAACACACTGTGAGAAAGACAGCAATATTTGTCTTGTCTTGGGATTTACCTTCATATTTTACTTACTTGGTTTTGTTTTGGAATTAAATTATGGGTTGCTAAGGGTTAATTACTTAGTCTCATGGGTGATCCCCAGCCAACAACTAAACATCTCACAGTTCTTTGCTCATTTTCTCCTGGTGGGATGAGAGAGGGAGTCAGAAGGGTAAAAGTAAGAGAACTTTTGGGTTGAGTTAAAGACTTTTTAATGGGTAAAGCAGCAGCTGCATACTCATGCAAAGCCAAATAACAAATTCATTCACACCTTCCCCTGAGCAGGCAGGTGTTCAGCCACCTGCAGAAAAACAGGGCATCACATATACTGTGATGGGAGGGAAGACAAACACTATCACTTTGAATTTCTCCTCCTTCCTTCTTTTTCCCCCTGCTTTATATGCTGAGCATGATGCCATATGCTATGGAATATCCCTCTGGTTATCTGAGGTCAGTTGTCCTGGCTGTGTCCCCTTCCAAACTGTTCTGCACCCCCAGCCTCCTTGCTAGTGGGGTGGGATAAGGAGCAGAAAATTTCAGTGCAGCTCAGCAGTGATGAAAGCATCCCTGTGTTATCAACCCTGGTTTCAGTGCAAATCCAAAACACAGCCATAGGGGATACTATGGAGAAAATAAATTCTATCCTAGACAAAACCAGCACACTTAGCCACTAGTGGAATAAATTTGATACTGAAAGGCTGCAACAGTACTGATGCTAAAAACAGACCATTTAGTATTTCAATGCAGTTTCTTTTTCCATTCCGCTTAGAAATACCAAAAATTATCATGAAGAAAGATTAGGAAATTGTATATTGATAAGTTCTTCACAAGCTGCTCTAGGATTTTGTTTAGATTTGTTAAAATAAACTGTGGAAAATAAACTGCTTTCATTAATAAATGATTTTTCACAGGATCAAAGTTACCACAAGAAGCATATAACATGTGCTTAATTTCACTGTTCATTTTATTCTGTTGATTATGACAGCTATAGTGAGTAATTTGTGATAACTTGGATTATTTTACTGCTTCAAGAATTCATTTTTGAAGACCACCACTCTCATGAAAATTGCCAGTCTGTTTATGAACTGCTGTGAATCTTGTGATGTTTAGAATTGTAGAATCTATAATTTTGAAATTCTCTTTAGGCTCAACAGAAGGTATAATGTTGGAAAAAAGCACAAGGACCCTCTACTGAGCAAGTCTGGCCAGCAGGTGTGCACTGGAATTCAATTTTCCAGAAAATATTGGGTAAATTAAATTTATTTTACATAATAATAAGACAAATATCCACACAAAACCATTCTATAGTGCTCTTAAGCAAAACACATTATTTTGCAGTAAAAGGACTCTTGCTTTTTTGTATTCTTCATTTAGTGAATTATTTTTGTGTTTGGATTAATGATAATTATATAAATGATAGTAAGGTAAACTAACAATGGGGAAAATAGAGACTCATCAAAAAGACTAGGCTGTTACTCTGAGTGTACTGCCTATCATGATGATGGGGGAAGGGACAGTTCCTGGCAAACAGAAAATGTTTTATGAACATCTTTAAGACAACAACAAAAGCCTGTACACTTTAGACAGGTCTGTCCAACCTCAATGCCTGTAAAGATCATGGAGAATTTCCTTTTGAAAAACCCTTCCATATATAAAATAAAAGAAGATAACTGGATAACCAGGTAAGAAAAGACCTGGTAGCTAACCTTGTTGCTTTCAACAATGTATTGGGTGACAATGGGGAGAATGAAAGAGCAATGGGTAGAATGAAAGAGCAGTGGATAGAATACACCATGCAGTAGGATTTCTGAGATTTTCTCTTTCAGCATGCTCATTTGGAAGTAGAGGAATTGTGGGCTGAAGAATTGGATGGATAGAGATTCACATGCATCACAAGGATCTAAGGGTAGTAATCAATGCCTTGATAGCCATTTGGAGGTTGGTAACAGGGTATTTCTGTGTTGATTACTGTGTTAATATTATACTACATCATGAATAGTCACCTTGATTACAGGTTAAAATACATATTCAGCAAATTTGTGGGTGATGCTAAAATTGAAACAGCAAACACAGCAAATTCTGAAGTTTCAGTCCAAACAGATCTTGACAAACTTAAGATTGATTGACAGAATTCTGCAGGGAGAGACTGAGAGAACTTGTTTACTACACTGACAAAGATGCAAACTAAGTGGCAGATCACAGCTTCTTGACAGAGAATTAAAGACATGATGGAATAAACTAAAAGATGGTAAAGGCAGCATCTTGAAATTATTGCATGGAGTTCAGATTGGACATCAGAAAAAAAATACATTTTCACTTAGTATAATGCTAGAACGGGTAAGCCAAAGAACTTGTTGAATCTCCTTTCTTGGAATAGCTTAACAGAGCCGAAAAATCTGGTTTCTGAAAGAAATTAACAACTACTAAAAGAACCGATATTTTTGTATCACTGGTAGAGACAAAAATTATTACAAGAGAATGATGGGACACAGCACAGAGAACATAAGCAAAAAGAAATGGAATTGTATGAGAAAAGAAAGTTATATCCTAAGAAACCCATCTTGATGCAGTTGAATGTGCTTGGACAAATACAGAAAAGATGAGGGAGTGATATAAAAATGATGAAAAAAATTATCTTAGTGGTTACATGAACTAGAGTGGGCTTAGCAAGTCACAGGCTATGTAAGAGTTGAAAATATCTTACATGTGTAGGACAAATAAAGGAAAGCAAACAGAAGGCAATCACAATCCTAGGAGCATGTAGGGATTATTTTTTATCATCATAGCTGATAAATGAAGAAAACAGAAGCTCCTGTAGAACAAGAAAGGACAAGCTCACTTTTGACATAAAGAAGTGCTTTCTGATGGGTTACAGCTGACTGAAAGAGATGTGCAAAATATCACAGATTTCTAAAAATAAAAATAATATTTTGATGGTTTATACTTCAAAGTTTCTAATGAGACTGAAAACAAAAAAATATTTTTAGGCCTTCAGAGGTCTGCAAAAACATTTTCTTCCTTCTTTTCTAATCACAGGAATTAAGCAAATGTATTAACTATGAAAAAATCTTAAGTTCTTTGTCCAGCCAGCAAGTGTGTGGTACTGTGAAGTATACAGATTAATTAAAACACCTCTATAGACTTTCTTCTTCTTTATAATAACATTAACTACACAGAAGAAATTGAGGCTAAGAATAGCCAGATCATGTAATATATTGTCATTTTCTGGCTACATGTGTATAGAGAGTCTTCTAATCTGATTGAGTAGACAGCTATGAGAATACTTCTTACTGTCACAGTGCAGTTTTAATGAGAGTAGTTTTAACAGAAAAAATAGAAGTTGTTTTAATTTAGAGGTATTTTTCATTTCCTTATTAATACCTCTCTTAATATTAATGCATGTTACTTCTATTAATATTTGTGCATATGTCTTTTTTAATAAGTAAACCGGTGTTGGAAAATAAAGAGCAGTGTAGTTAGTTACTTAGTTTTGGTACACTTTCTAATTATTTTTTTGCATAGCAACTCCAGTACCAACGACTTAAGCAATACTTGTTTTATACCTCAGAGCTGACAGCCTCTATTCTAGTTGTGTCCACCAGAAAAATCTTAGCATCTGTACATTTTATTTCCATGCATGCAAAAGCGAGGTTTTTATCCCTGTATGCAGTGTATGATTATGAGTAATTTACAATGTAGAGCAGAAAAGTTGAAAACTTTTAAGATAGACTGATAAACTCATAAACAAATTAACTTACAGTAGAATTTATGGTAGCAGGGGAAATAAGCTTGACCTTTCGGGTCCTTAGGAATCTTATGTTATTAATGACTGCAAATAACTAGTAAGATTTAGAAGAGACCTGCAGAACTTACAAAATCTGATAAAATTTTCAATGTAAAGATAACATAAGAGAGGTAATGTGTTTACATGACTTCTTTCTGTTGTGCTTGCCCTTATTATTGGTGTTGTTTAGTTCTGAAAGATTTGTTCATTAACATTCCAAGTAAGTTTGCCATTGTATAAACCTGGAAAGACAGATAGAGAATAGATAGAAATACACATCAGTTATGAAGGACTTAAGTGTTTCTTTTGGGTCTGCAGGCAGCAGAGCAGAGCATAAAGAGGTCAGAAAGTAGTAAAGAGTTTGGTACTGTTTCAAAACCAAGGAAACAACTCTTTCTTTGTGGTGTTTTGGAGTGAATATATCTTGAACATTGCATTTGATATTAGAAGTTGCATCTAAAAGAGATATTGGCAAACTGAATGAGGCTGTGAGGACAAGCTCATAAAGCAACAACCCTCCCCCAACACACCAAAAAAAAAACCAAACCCAAGCCCTACATCAAGGAGATGGAGGGATTGATTTCTGAGGAAAGATAAGAGAAGGAAGTATGTACATCTTGACTCAGCAATGAAAAGGGGCAGGGAGAATTAGCATGCTACAAATAGCCAATGGTTTGAAGTATTAAGTCAGAGAGAAATAGTTTAGTGCAGGACAAGATGATGTAGTTAAAATTTTGGCATTAAATTAAGGAAAAGAAACTAAATTGAATGCCAGAACAACCGTTGCAGAGTAGCTGTGTTGACTGATTGGATTGAAATTACAACACAATGGCAGTTGTTACACTACTAAGCTTGATATTTAACCATTAACACTAAAAATATTGTAGAGATACATAACAACACTGAGTCAGAAATTAAGATTTTTGGTGATACTGTTTTATTTTATAATCAAATAAATCATCCTGGCCTGTGTTATGGGGAGTGTTGACAGCAGGTTGAGGGAAGTGATCCTTTCCCTTTATGCTTTTCAATAAATTAGTTCCTTTGTTCAAATATTTTTTAGTAAATTGCTGGCATGAACCTATACACTCTAAGGTGTCATGAGGAAGAATGAAGAAGAAAATAGTAAAGGAAAATAAGGAGAGTTTTGAAACATGACAAGAGAGAGGCTGGAAGCTGTCTGAAGAATCTTTTTTGAATAGACCATATGAATGTAAAAGTAGAGATTAATATTGTCAGGGCCCCAATGACAATATCAGGCCTTATTTTCCTTGCTCAGCCTCACCTGGGGCCTCTCTGTGCCTCTGTGTGGGGCTCTGGACCCATTATAGCTTACTGGCGCCTTCATTCTCTGTCCCAGGACTGGTGTCCAAGTCCCCACAGCCCTGACCATCCCTGGACCAAGCCCACCTGCCCATCCATGCCTGGGCCCTGAGTCAGTGTCTCCCCCTCCCCAGCAAGGTGCTCAGTGGGGCACCTGGGGCTTCCCCCAGCGACCCTACTCCCTTTCTGGCTTGGGCAGTGGGACAGGACTGTCTGCCCAACCTGGGAATTCCCCAGGGCTCCCAGTTCCCACAGGAAACTGCTAGCTCACACCTCCATGTTAAGGAGTATACTCAAGAGAGTAACTTGTAAGTGGTGAAAAAGGATTCTTCTAAATCATAAGTCATTTGCCTCAGGGGAAAGAAAACGACTCTCGGCTGTTATTCAGCTCAGCTTCACAGACAGCTCTCTCTTTTAGAGAGGTGACACATTGCATGCTATTTTTCTATGACAAGTTAAAGTTTTCCGTGATTTTTTCAGAGCAGAATTGTACTTTCTGCTAACGTATTTTCTGTAAATTTGTAAGGACTTCTTGGAACTGAATTGCTTAAAAATGTGGTGTTTTGATTCATATGCATAAAACATATGTACACTTTGATAAGATATATGAATTTGACAATAAGTTTACATTAGTATTGCATTTACATTTGCAATGCCATTGTGCGAAAGTTGCAAGTTACAAGACCTTGAAAAGTTTCCACAGCACTGATAATTCAAATAAGTTTTGAAATTTGCAGCGGAATATACAGAAACCAGTCAGTGTTCTAACACAAATTTAAAATGGCAAAATTTATTAAAAACAAGTAAATCGTGCTTTAACATTATATTAATTTCACTTTTTCCCAGCTCTCTGAGAACTCTTCAATTTATTGCATTGAATCAGTGTCCTTTGTAAAAGACCTGATTATGTTGCCCTTGCAGTTCCAGAAGTCATATTTTAAAAAGGTCAAAATGTTTATCTTTATAACAGAAAAAGTCATAGATACTTATTGGTCTTGAAGTTGTTTCCTCATCTGTTCCCCTGATGTTAATTTTAGTACTTTGACTTTCTTATTCTCTTTTTCTTATAAGCCTGAGTATATGCTTTTGATGTACATAATTCAAGATAAATAAAAATCAAACCAAATAGAAATGAGCTCTTTGATCTTCCAAATAAATTGCTGAATTAATCTCCTTTTCTTACCTATAGTTTTTAAAAAGGACAGTGGTGCTTTTGATGTACTGACAGAGCAAACTGCCCCTTAGGTACATACCTCACTGCTCTTCTAGAATTCCTGTTTTCCTCTGTTTGTCACGAAAAAAAAGTCAAACCTTGGCCTTCTAAATGATGATCACCTTTCCAATGACCATAAAGGAATCACAGGTTTTCCTTTTATAACTGCTTAACCTCTTTGGTTTATTCTTGACCATTTCTATTGATAGCTCAGGGATGAAATTTTTATCCCTTTAGAGCATGGTCCCATGCACAGCTGATAAATGTTCCAGCCCTACTTGTACATGTATGGATGAAACATTACAGCAATACAATAGAGCCTTTTAAAGTGGTTTTGTGTCTAATGCCATTGAAACCTACTATTTTAGTTAAAGATTTGCTATTGGAAATCCTTGGTCTCCTTTGAGATGCTTGTTCTCCTCACTAGTACCAAATGCTGAACAAGTTGTTGTATGGACTTACTCAAAATGTGAGATTTTTTTTGGAAGGGGAAGATGCAAATATAATGTTATATATATATTTTTAATTCATTTTAGTTTCTGGTTCAGGAAGCATAGGGGAAAATTTCTTACCCCCTTAAATTTTTGGGAAATTTTGTTATAAAAAAAATTAATGAGAAAATTGTCTTGTTGAAAACTTTCTATGTAGACATAATAGAAAAAAAGTTACTTTTATAATGATGAAAGCATCAGTTTTACTATTTGGATGAAATATAGAAATTTAATTTAAGTTAATGAAACTTAAAACACTAAAGACTTGTAATATATTTGTTTTGGTAACTTTTGAGAAGATGTTTTTGATATTTATCTATTTTTACAAATTATTAATGAAGTTATTATAATCCCAAAAGAATTTGATAAAATATTTATATGGTTCTTTTTTGTTATAGTCTTATAATTTTACAACTGGTGCAAATGTAAATACATTTGCCATATAGATAATATAACAGGATTATGAATTCCATTGTGAAAATATGCTTAAGGTCATTAATTGAAGTTATACTTGGGCACATCTAATGCTTTTTCATCTGGCAATCATTTTTTTCTGTCATGTCAGAAAGCTATATATTTTAGTTTAAAAGGAATAAACCTCATGGGAAAATGTTGCTTTTTATACATGTTTATTTCCATAATAAATGATGCTAACTATTTTTCTTCATTTTATGCAAACCTCTATCTTTTGCAAAAATACTTTTTGTTCAGAAGGTGAAAAATAGAGTAGTCTGTTTCGGAAAAAGGAAAATGACACCTCTCAATATTTTTTGTGTATGAAGCATCTCTATCTTACATATGAAACTATTAGTTGTAGAGACTTGGTAGCTTTTGACATATTTCTTACACCAATATTTAGTCCAATGTTCTAAATATTAATTGATAGAGGTGACAATGAGACTTGGAAGTGTGTGATAGAGGAATGGACAGGCCCTGTGTTGTCAAATCAAGAGCGGATTTTCAATCTTTTTTCTCTGTATTGCCTTCAGCAAAGTATTTTCATGGCAACTTTCTCTATCCCACGACAGAATAAAACAGCAGATAATTCATAAGGGAATTAACTCTCTGCTGTATAAACCCTTTTCTTTTTATTAACAGAAATGTGTCAATCAGCTGGGTGTGAGAAGGAGTCAGCCTCTTTCTATGGCATTTCTAAGTAGCACTGCCTTTCATCCAGTACATCTTTCATGGGAGGAGAGCTCATATTACAGACATCTAAGAATTTGCTGTTCAAGCAAACACTCAAATGATTTTGCTACATTTTGCCTACTGTCCAAATAGATAGCTACAACATTTTTTTAAAAAGCTCATAGATATTTGTGTTACTTATAATTCCTCTCCCTTTCATATGGACAAGCTTTGAATTGAAGCTAATTGGTTAATTTTACCCATGAGAATTCCAGCAGAAGTGGGACATAAAATTATCTTCTGGACACCAACAAACTTTGGACCTAAGTTGAGTCCTTTGTTGTTCAACATTCCTTGGACTTGAAGAGTTCTTAGTATTATCAGAACCAGAATTTTGTGGAGTAAGCAATACATTTGGAGTTTCACAGATGATCTAAAAAAAGTCATGTTTGTATCTACACAGTGTTATATTGATGCCTGAGACATGAAACCTGAGCCCAGTTTGGCTGGTTTTTATTCTGAGTCAATCTTGACTAGAAACATATTTGGTTGTATTCCTAGGTTTTGGTATAATGAAGAAGGCTGTGATTGTCAGGGCTCTTAAGATGCTCATAGGTCTAAACGACCCTGACCAGCCTCACCTCGGGCTTCCAATCCCACCATCGGCATTGGGCTCCAGATGCTTCATGGGAGCTGAGGCCTGATTATCTAGTTCCCTGTCCTGGGATATGGCTGAAACATCCTTGTCTTGTTCATGTCATGCGGATGGACCTTTGACCTACACTGAAGGTAACTTGTTTCCTGAAAGGACCTCTCATATGGTAGTTTTATCTTGCTTCCAGTCTTGTCTTTGGTCCTGTCTTCTGCTGCTCCTTACTGGATCCCTGGATAAACTCCGTGCCTGGTTCGTCTCCTTGCTTTGTCTGGGAGGGATGCTGGGCTCTGTTATCAGCTCAATGACAGATCCACTTTGGTTGGCAAGGGCACCACCCTCCGAGTCCCCTGAACACTCTTAATTGCTCTTCCCTGAGGGCCCTGCTCTTTGTGCTTCTCTCTACTGCTACAGTGTGGTGATTCTAAACAGTGAGGAGGGGGGATGGTAGTGGTCAAAAAATGTAACTAATCAAGCCAAAACTTTGAAAAAACATTCAGTGTTGGGCAGGAGAGTACAAAAATCTTGCTTTGTAAAGAACCGGTGAACATCACCTTGCCTGAAAAAGTAAGAGTTTGATGCACTAGCTGAGGGCTAAGCTGTCTTTAGTATTTCCTGCTTGTGCCAGTGAGACTGTTCTGCTGTGTGAAAAACAAAATCAAGGTCCACTAGGTATCTGGTACTTTTAAGGGAGGGGTTTTAAACTGGGGGCCTCCTGTTATTACTGTTCCTATGGTTTGTCCAGCGACTACTGGTTATTCTGTTTTCACTCTCTTGTTTTCCTAGTGCAGATGTCATTTTATATGTGTAATTGAATGCTCTAGAGACTTTAGTCTTAAAAGTCTTATAAAAAAAAAGAGTTCTTTGACCACTGTAATAATATTTATTTTACAGATAAATAATATTTTCTCTAAAAGAGAGCTTGAGAGACACATTTTTTGAAACACTTTGTAAGCCTGTTGATTAAAGTATTCATGTGTTTCAAAGACCATTTAAACCCTCAGCTTCTGAAATAAGGAGATCTAATGTTGGGCTTCTTACCTGCTTGTGTACGTTTTGAATCTGACTGTTGTTCTGTATAGAAATTTTACTCTGTTTTTACTAGAAACTGCATCCTACAGCAGCATAGAACTATTTACATTAAAAAGTAGCAATATCTAAAATGCTTTCTGTCCCCCCGTTTTTTTTTAAGCTGTTGGCATGAAATGTTTGACTGGTCCTAATCACTTAAACTACATATTTGAGAAAGGAGATCAGTAGAGAGTGTTATGGACTTGGAACACTTACACATTTAGCAGAAGTAGAAAAGTAAACAAGCATTGCTCTCTATTTCAACAAATGTTGTCAAGATCTTAGGTATATTTAGATGTCTTCAATAAGTTAATAGATTCAGATTTTGCCAAGATTTGTCAATATCAGTTGCTTTACTCTGATGGAATCTAGGGACAACTCCTCATACCCAAGCAGCTTCTGAATTGTACGTATGTTAAGATCCTAAAATTAATCTCTACAGCATATTAGATGTAGTTTTCAGTGTATTTTTATAGTTTTCCTATAAATGGTTGGTGTTCATAAAACACTGATAGATATTCCATCAATTTAATAATATTCTCTCAACCTTCTGATGTTGTTGAAAAAAAGAACAGCATATTTTTGGAATTTGTCATATTCCTTGTGTTCATTTTGATATATCTGTTCATTCCCAACAAACATTGTTGGCTTTAGCACAGACTTAAATCACATCTTAGCTTCATCTGAATAGACATGGTGCTCTGAAACATCCTTTGCTCCCATTTGATTTTTATATTATGATATTGTATTACTTTAGAAGCTGATTTTTTCACTTGAAGGATATACATAATTTTCTGTCACATACATCAAACTTTACACAAACCATGATTATTGTATGAAAGTATTTTTAAGTGTATTTCATAATTTTTAAAATTATATATCAAGGCACATTTATAAATACCATTGTTAGCTGCAAAATTCTGGGGCCACCATGACATAATAGCCACACTTTTAACAGCTCTTAAGTTACTGTGTAATTTAGAAGAAAAAAGTAACTACAGGAATAACCAATCAATGGTGAATGTCACCATATTAAAGATACTGCTGATTTTGAGACTATCAAAGCAATGCTGTTCAGAATGATAACTAGGCATCTTCACTTAGTATGTGAAAAGGGCAGGCCTAATACCTCTGCAGCCTTAATTTGATCCTCCCATATGTATGAATTAGGATAGTAATTTTAGTTATGTAATTTCATACAAATTAAAGGATCGTTTCCTTGTTTGTTTTCTTGACTTTATGAGAAGGCTGTAACTTACTTCATGTGTAGTATTTTAAATTCTTGTCTAATAACTGAAAAACTGTAGTGTTTGGGTTCCTTTTTCCTTTAAGGAAGACATATAATTATGATTCTTTTGTTAGATGACTCAGCTGTTTCTTAGTACTATCAGTTTTTACAAAGCAAAATCACCTCCAGAATAATATGACACATTTATTTAAAACATTTATTGATGTCTCTCTAATTGCTTCTACAGAATTTGGTAGGACTGAATTTAAACTTGAATGTATTACACTCAGATATTTCCTATTCAGAAAGTTGTAAAAAAAGAAATAAAAGGATATTGTATGAAAACACTTTTTCACGTATATTCTGTGTTGCTTATATGAAAGTTTTAGTTATTTGGCTTTATACCAATAGTGGTTGTCTTCTAGCAATGTATCAAGCTTGTGAAAGTATCTGAACTCAGAAAATTCTAATGAGTACAAAGTAGAGTTCATATTAGGGAAAAATGTAAGTGCGAGAACATATAAATTAATAACTAAGGAGATTAAAGTAAATTAAGTAAATCATCATTTTAGTCCTTGTATAGATAGGATGGGTGGTACAGAGAAGAAGTACATTATCATTAAGAGTTTATTGAATTTAAGCTTATTTACCTTAAATCAATCTTCCTGTGATTACAGCACAGTTATGCAGTTAAATAACATTGAAAAATTCCTGAGAATTTCCAATCAGGTCAGGTTAATAATGACAGAAATAGGCTTTGCGAAGGCAAGTGTTTTGTCTTCTGTTTCTTAGTGGATGTCATCAAGGTAAATGCTTCAGTTTCTATTGGTATCTCATAATTAATTTATGCAGTTTAAAGGTAGTATTCTTTGGTTTGTCCAACATCTTTAGGGACAATTTCTTTAGATTTTTTGAGTGAAAAGCACTATTCTTTGTAATGCCTTTTGTGAATGCAATCCTTCTGTGTCATTCTGCTTTAGAATTTTTTGGAATCTAGTCACATTCCCCACAAGGCCATCAATAAGATTAACTCAGGAAAAGTCTTCTGTAGATTTGGGACTTCTCTAATGTTTTGATGATAGAATTTTTTGGTTGTTCTAATGTGCAGGAAGTCCCACAGTAGAACACTGTAAAATTACTGTCTGAGAAACTGGTCTCTTTCTACTTTTGTGGTTTTTTTCTCATACTTTACTCTGTGGCACTTAAAAGAATTCCACTGAGGTATCCTTTTAAAGTAATTTGTATAACTGGAGTGTATCAAGAAGTCATCCAATTATGCTATTCCTTGACTATTTTGCAAATCTATATCCTCCTTTGACTCGTGTAATCACAGAGAATTCTGAAAGTAGCAAAAGCACCCAAAAAAAAATCTCCCGATGTTCCCTATCAGTCAGCTATGAGCAGCAATATAACTATTTGTGAGCTTAAGGATGTCATCTTAATTAATGTACTTGACACAAGTATAGCTTAATTGAGTTCTCAATTAAACTGAGTATTTAGGTGAAACCAAAAGCTTAATTTAGTTTTTTTTCCTGAGTAATAGATATTGAAAATGGCTGTTAATGGGAGACCATAGAGACCACAGTTAACATCATATGCTGTACATACCTCTGCTAAATATAAATTTTGGCAACGGTAAACATTATATTTGTTTCATGGTTTGCAATCTAGAATAAAATCAGATGTGATGAAAGGTACAAATTTAAAATGTGGGATAGATTGCAACAATGAGAGTGTTAATAGAATAATGAAAGTTATGACTTGCACATAATTTTTTTTTTTAACTTAAGAAAATAAAAAGTCTCATGACGATTCTACAAACTCTCTGCTGTAAGACAGATTCTGGAGGCTCATCTGATGGTCCTTCACTCATAAAAAAACTGAATTCTTTCACAGCAAATTGTGGGAGAATGTCACTGACTATCAGGGAACTGATAGTTCTAGTATTTGATCAACATAGCCTGTATCTTCATTGCAAAGGGCTTGTCCCAAGAGGAAAGCTACACACAAACATGAACCTACATCATCTGAGTGAGGAACTTCATTCTGAAAGCATCACTCAGCTTCTTCTATTACCTTTCAGAGTAATCATCTTTGCAAAAACAAATTGGTTTTCTCAGTATCTTTGGATGCAGCCTATTTGGTTGGAAAAGAGATTTATAACCTATGTATTTGTCATGTTTACTATTACAACATGATGCTCTTCAACGTGCAACAGAACTCTTCACGCACTATTCTGCCTGAGGTGATTCTTGGGTGTGTCTGATCAAGCCATACCAAGCACAAGGTCCAAGAAGCTAAGCTGAAATATTTTGTCTTAGTCAAAATTTGTGTCTTTTCAGATTTTCACAATTATATCTAATATTTTCTTCTGCTGATTTGAATCAGATTGTAAATTTTGAGAAAAATCAAGTAATGTGACATAAATAATTTTTTCTCATTCAGACAGAAAGCTATTCATGGCCTCTTTTCTGGAGAAAATTGAATTTTATTGATGCTGAAAAGGGCTGGCTTTCTTTATACTGATATGAAAGTCTTGTGACTGAGAGCTGATAATTTTTTATTAATCTGGTTAATTAGACATATCTAAAAGCGACTACACACTAGGAAGTGAAAGGCTGCCTATGTCATATAGTATAAAAATATTAGCTAATTTGAAAACAAATGAAATTGAGAGCCCTTGCACCAAGGCATATGTCTGTTCAGCTTATAGTGCAATAAAGAGTGCAGGTCTGAAAATGAATATCCAGCAAAGCCCACCGTTGGTTTGTTGACACTATCCTATGCAATTCAAAGACCAAATTAATGTTATTTGATACAAGCAATCACTGATTATTACTATTTTTATTCATTATTTTTGCCTGAAACCTTTTGTTCCTGTAGAGTTTCCTGTGGATATACTTACTGAAACTTGATTCCAGGCCTTCTGATGTAACAAAATCTGACAACTCATTCTGATAGATTTTTGCTCCTGTTGTGGGGGCCCAGAATGTGCTGGCAGGATCTGCAGAGCGCTGCAGAGAGCAGCCCTTCAGAAAGGTCTCAGCCGGAGAGATGGTCAGAGAAGAGCCATCTGAAATTCAGCAAAGGCAAGTGCAGGGTCCTGCACATGGGGAAGAGTAATCCCAGGCACCAGCACATGCTTGGGGCCAAACTGCTGGAAAGCAGCTCTGCAAAGAAGGACCTGGTGGACACCAAGTGTCCATGAGCCAGCAGTGTCCTTGTGGCCAGGAGGGCCAGTGGTACCCTGGGGTGCATTAGGGAGAGCACTGACAGCAGGCTGAGGGAGGTGATCCTGCCCCTCTGCTCAGCCCTAGTGAAGCTCATCTGGAGTTCTGTGTCCAGTTCTGGGCTCCTCAGTACAAGAGAGACATGGACCTCCTGGAACAGGCCCAGAGGAGGGGGACAAAGATGATTAAGGGAAAGGAGAATGACTCTTTTAGGGATAGACTGAGAGCTGGACCTGTTTGACCAAAGAAGAGACCTCATCAGTTTCTATCAGTAGCTGAAGGGAGAGTGGCAGGAGGATGGAGCCAGTAGTGCCAAGCAATAGGACAAGAGACAATGGGCAGAAACTGATGACCAGGAAGTTGCAGCTGGATATGAGGAAGAAATTCTTTACTGTGCAGGTGACAGCCCTCTGGAACAAGTTGCCCAGAGAGATGGAGTGTCCCTCACCAGAGGTATTCAAGAACCATCTAGATGCAATCCTGTACAATAATGTTTGAAAGTGAATAGTTTAACAGTTACACTGTGTTTTTCCTCTATCAAGATTTGTGACAGGCAGAGGTGGAACATTTGGATTGATCTGAATTACAGTTGCTGGTTCTGATTTATATTTTAAAAGATTTTTTCTCAGATGGACTGCTGCTTTTAATTTAGTTATTGGTTGCTGAATCTTCATTCAATAAATTAATATGTGTTAAGCTATTCAGAAGTGGTATATTCATTCACAAGAAGCCTATTTTATGGTCTCCTGAAGACAGTGAGAAACCTGAGACTGCTTTAAAAAGCAGACAAAAAGGTAGTCTTCAGATTCTTCAATGAGATTTTGAGAGAGAGTTTGTGTGACCTTTTGTCTTTGTTTTTTGAGTCAAAATTGTGGTTCTAAACTACTTAGAGAGATGAAACTCTTGCTGATGCTAAATCACTGTATGACCCATATTAATTTAGTCAACCAGTGAAATCTGAGTGATCTGCACTACAGATCTCTGTTGAGGTGCAAGACTAACCTCTTTATTCTAATGATTTAAGATTCACTATTCCTGAGTCTAGCGTGATAATCTTTAGAAATTTTAATATTACGTGAATATTTCTATAAACTGGGGAGTTTTTCAGTTCATATGTTATTTTTATAGCAGGCAGATTTCTGTCAAGCACAAAGGTGTAGTGGAAGTAAAACCACATAAATGTCCAGGCCTGAAGAAATTGTTAAATCTCTTCCTGGGACACTCACAACCCCACAGTGTGAACAAATCTGCCAGCAACAGGTACAGTGTTGCTCTTCTAGAGGCTTCTGTCTAGCAGATCAGGCTGCCAGCTGGAGAGATATTGTCGGAAACCCCTGGTGAGCAAGTGCAGTATTTTATAATTTCCTTCCAGCTGGCAGACTGCCTAGGATGGTATTTCTGTGCACTCTTCAAAACACTTTAGGAAGTTTATTAAGATTGCAGGCAGCAACCATGACAACTGGTAGGAGCTGCATTTCTCAAGTGCACTAGAAAAGCATATATACAAATAAATGCATATTGTGGGAATATCCGGGTCAGTCCAATTCTCTGTTGTAATTTCTATATGTATTGAATAAAGTGGTAGCTGGCATCTGAGCATTACAGCTTAATCCAGGTGAGAGGGCTAATGGAACAAAGCTTTACAGCAACATTTTTGTACCTGTTTGTTGTGTATCAGGTGATATGTTTTGTGGTGCTGGATCATCTTGTTATGGTCCCAATCACACGTGTGAATCTGCGCGAGGGTCAGTCACACTTAACAGCTACAAATGTTAACAATGAACCGCTTTAGCAAATGAGTAATTCTCTATTTACTAAAGACTATGAGCTCAGATAAACCAGGTCTCTTGATGTATCTTGTGATCAGTAGCCTGCCCTGTGTGCTGCAGTCAGATCCTGTAGAGCTCTGCCCTCCTCAGGAGAGCAGTGCCTGTGCTGTGGCCACCTTTGGTTCAGGGCTCATACTCTGTGGAGCAGCACTACTCTTTCTGCTCTCCAACACACAGATAAAAATCATCCTAACAAGTAATGTGAGGAAAAACTAAGTAGACAGCAAAAGAAAACTCAAATAATTACTGAAATAAATTCGTTGAAATAAAAAGGAGATAATGAAAATATAGTGAAGCCAAAACAAAATTAAAAACACAAAAGGAAAAGTGGGAATATAGAGTAATATTTACATTAAAAAGTCGATACAAAACCAAATGAAATAAAAATCAACAAAATGCAGGCAAGAGAAATTGAAATGAAAAGGTCTAACTTAAGCATGTAAAAATAGAAAAAATAATGTTCTTGCATAAATCAAAACTTTCAAGTTAATAGCTTATATAATTTTTCTTCCAGTGATTTTAACAATCACAATTTTAAAATCTAGCCTATTGAAAAAATTCTGGTTTGAGTAGACAGAAGCCTGGACAATGCTGGTTACATACAAAAAATATTGATTAATTTAAGGTAATGTGATTTTGATCCCACTATTAAGAAGATGACCAACTTATTATAGAATTGAGTTTTCGCTTTTATATTTTTGTATAATACTTGTAGCTCACTGTAGTACACTCGTAAATAACTAATCCTTATACAAGCAGTGAAAAATTTGTTCCAAGTTATTACCTGTCTCCTCACTACATTAAAAAAATAAAACCCTATAATTTGATTTACTGATGATATAAAGGAGAGGGGAGAACAGAAAGTGTGATTTTAGCTGTAGTCAGATATAACTATACTGACAAATTCTAGGACTACTGTTATTCTATTTTAGACTCAGATTAAGCACAAAACAACATCAGCACTTTCTCAGATTCATTCACTGCCTTATATATCCTTGGAAACAAGGGTACATCTCTCTGTCATAGTCACACTCTGATTGTTAGCACAAGACCAAATGCAAATATTTTATCTTGTTTGGAAAGTTAAAGCTGAATACTTACCTTTTCTTCTCAAAAAGCCATTTCTGCCTGTATAGATTTCTTCTGGACTGCTAAGAATCTGTCACCTCTCAGAGCAGGGAAAAGGGTTTCTGTGTAAGGATACTTAAGCTTCAAGAATTTTATTGTAAAAACCAAATAATTTAAATCTATTTTAAAGATATTTCTTCAAAGAAAACCAGTGTTCCATTTTCCCCTTTAGTCTTATTGCAGGAAAAACTATTACAGAATACTATGAAAGTGAATTGGTGCCCATGAGAGATGGCTGAGAATTGAAAATGGAATTGTTTTTAAGACTTATTAAGAACACAGTTTGATACCTGTTTCCTGCAAATACTTTAAAAAAAAGGAAAACCCAAAATGTTTTGATAACACCAAAACTATTTGTAATCTGGCTTAGAATATGGTTGTGTTCCAATTAATGACAATTTTTAATGCTATAGAGTAAGCAGTGATAAAACAAGTGAACGAAAACAGAGGAAATTAATTCTATCTAAAAAAATCAACAGAAATCAGTTAAGTGATAAAAGAGCAATGAAGTCTAACAAGTAAAATGTTAGCAGTAGCCAGAAGATTGCACAGGGCAATAGCTTCTAACCTTTTCCTGGGTTGTTGGCGAAAGTCTACAGAAAACATTTTGTTCTTAGGTATGTCTGTGTAACTCATTGGCTTCTGTCTCTGAGAGCTTTAGTTGCATCAGCATTTTTTATAATGATCTTACAGTCTTGTTGCAACTGAAGCAAAAATCACTTGGGCCCAGATTAATAATTTATTTTTCTTGTGTACTCATTTAAAGCACTGTAAAATGGGTTAAAAATGTTTACTCTGATTTGTTGGACAGTGATGAGGCAGGTCTCTTGCATTTGCTAGAATCAGGGAAGAGGAGGGAAAGGGAAAAAATATGTAAGCTATTGTATAAACAAGCATTTCAGAAAGGTATTTTTAGTTTTTTAGTAGATTTTTAAAAGCAATTAAAAGAATATTTTTTCCTCCACTTATTTATGAACAGTAATCAAGTTTTATGGAAGTTTTTTTAGCCTTAGTATACTAATATTGAACTTCTGCTTATAGCTATCTGATAAAACCACTCTGTGGTTCTAAATTAAAATAAGAATATCTCTCCAGGCAGTAGGAACGTGTAGG
>NW_005054297.1:6702446-6706344 GCF_000277835.1 Geospiza fortis | reverse complement strand
GTGTAGGGAGAACCACTTATTGAAAAATATTTCCTTTGTAGTCTTGCATAAAAGTTTTTTTTTATATCAGGATTTCTACAATAAAGTTATGCTTTGTTATGAAGAAAAGAAACAGATGATTACTAACTTAAAGTGAAAAAAATGAATTGAAATTACCAACCCAGAGTTTTAAGTAACCCATTAAAAATGGCATAAAATGATTTTTAGAATTCTGAAAAATGTGGGAAGGATTTTAACTTTGCTATATTCCTTATTTGTGGGTAAATATTCTGTATCTTGAACAGATGGAGAAGTCATGCAGTAGCTGAATTACTCATGCAAGGCCATGTAAGGAAAGTATGATTAAGCAAGGAAAGGATACAGATATTTTGTAATCTAGGCAATAAACAACCTTCCTGCTTGCTGAAAATGAAGTGAGTCTATCCAGCTTTTTGTTGCTTCTTTAGACTTTTCCTTTCCACAAGTCTCTCCTACATATTTGATTGAGACCTCAATGAAAGTAATTTTGTGAATGCAAGAAAAATACAGGAAGGAAATTATATGGAATATATTCCTCTTAGCAAATTTTGAAATTAATACTGTGCATCTTATGTGAGTCAGGACCCTTCTCAGTGCTGGCAGAACTCTGTTTTTGCATGCTGCAGTGCCATTGAAGCAATTGAGATTTAGCACTTTAAATTTCATCTCAGGAACTCACACTCTGGGACTCTGGGACCCAAATAAACACTTAGGCAACATTTGATGACAGTTTCCAGTCCTTCTTGATATATTTGCAATTATAGTCAAGCCAATATTCAATATTAGGTGCTGGAATATGCCACAATAATATCATTATTGTGCTCCAAAATGTCATAGTGAGTAAAGTCTTTTGCAATTCAGAATGATTCTGTCATGATTTTTTCCCATTTTTATATTCCATGTAAAATAAATTACAACAGTACCAGATTATCTGCTCAGCAAAAAATTGCATGTGGTTTGTAGTAGAATATCAGATCACTGTGTATGTCTGGGGAAGATGCCTTAAAATTTGGTAAGTATCATTACAGCAGTTTGAAGATTGTCATAATTGACAATATATTTCACACTCCTTATGGAGAGAATTTAATATATTAAGGGTCAGATATAGTCACTGATTCAAAGAAAAAAGATACCTACAGGTAGATCTTCAGTACAAGAAATATTTCTGGCTCTTGGCAGGATTTTATGTAGTAAGCTACTGCAACAGCAGGGTTCCCTTTGCAGCTCCTGTGATCGTGTTTACTTGTTATCAGGTAGCAATTGCTGATAATGGACTCCTACATAGGCTCTGGGGTGAGATACAGTCCTCTTTAACTAACCCCATGCCTGAAGAAACAAATAATTGCTGAGGCACATCACCCATGTACCTCTCTAGTGCTATGCTTATTAATCATCTAGCTAGTTTTCTGTCCAGTCAGGTATATGACAAGATCCTACATTTCTCCCATTTTTGTTGCTCTTTACAGAACAATTAACCTAAATTGTTAAAATCTAGATGGAAAACAATTATTATATCAATAGAGGAGATAATTAACAAGCTTAGCTGAAGCAAAGCCTCTATGTACTGAAGGAAAAGGCTTTGTGCAAAGGTTATGTCGGGCTAAAAACCTAGAGTTAAAACCGACTTAAGTGATATGATTAATTTAGAGAAAATTTACAGGTCTCAATAATAAGGGAATGTAACTGTAGAAGTAAATCCTTTTTTCTCTGCGGTCTGCGAAACAGTAAGCTGGCAAAATTCAGTGAAACATTAAAGCAATGTTAGCAAAAATGTCATTAAAAAAAAGTTGTAAGAAACATGTCTAGCTGCCTATAAGACAAGAAAACCTGAAAAAAAATAGATTGATGTGTGTACTGGCACAGAGACCAGGCAGCATGACAGACTCCATACATAGTTAATACACCTACACGAAGAACAGATGTTCTGTCAGTAGAGTGCACAGCAGGCTGTGAGCAAAGGGTAAACCAAAAGTTTGTTCTCACAAATCCATAGCCTTGGGACCATTCCAGCAATTTGAATTCCCCTGTGAGAATTCCTAATCTGAGGTTCCTGAGACATAATGCTAAAACTGGAGCTCATTTCCAGAGAATCGCTTCTACCTTCTCCCAAACTGCATATATATCCAGATCAAAAACCTCAACAATCAGAGGGTCATGGAAGGATTTGGGCTTGAATGGACCTTAAACATAATCTTTCTCCACCCCCACTGCCATGAGCAGGGAACTTTTCACTACAGTAGGATGTTCAAAGCTCCATCCATCCTGGTCTTAAATGCTTGCAAGGGTGGGAATACCACAGCCTCTCTGTGCCTTGCCACCCTCACAGCAAAGAGCTTCTTCCTAATGTCTAATCTAATCCTGCCATCCTTCAGTTTAAGGTCCTTCTTTCTTGTCCTATCTCTACATGCCCTTGACAAAAGCCCCTCTCCAGTCTTCTCGTGGGTCCCCTTTAGGTACCATAGGCTGCTATATTATTTCCCTGGAGCCTCCCCTCTAGGCTGAACCCGAATTCTCTCAGCTGGTCTGCATAGGAGAGGTGCTCCAGCCTTCTGACCAACTTGGTGGCTCTCTTCTGGACTTGTTTCAACAAATCCAGCTTTCTTCTTGTGCTGCAGGCCCCAGACCTGGATGCAGTACCCCAGCTAGGAAGTCATACCATGCCTATAAATCAGTTAAATCCAGCTTTCTGCACTGAGGAATAATGCAATATATTTTTGGAAAAAAGACATACCCAGCTTTCTGATACTTAAAATTATCAAGAAAAGGACTAACATTTCATATTAAATAACTTTAAAATTTTTAAAATGCCATAAACATATATTAAGCATATTTATATACGTAGTAGTCATGGCATATGGAGTAGTGTAAGTAGTAAAGCATTTTAATGATTCTGCCTGACATTCTAAAAATATTTCTTCTAGATTGTGACATGCAGTTGCATTGACAGGAGTTTGGTGAGACTACAGGAGATAATGAATGGTGTGCTTCAGAGTAAATAAATGGCAGCTTTTTCAAAAGGATTTTCATACATGCAGATTTATGTTCTTGAGCACATATAATGCCTGTCTACACCCAATTACATAAATAACTGCATCTTTTAAGTCTTGTAACAGGTGGCTTCTGTTCTAAATCTGCAAAATGTACATGTCAGCCTGAAACTTGAGTTGATCCCACTCTTCCTCCCCAGGTTTACAATCTCTTTTCACCTGTATAATTGTTAGAGAAAAAAAAATGTTGCAAGGAATACTTTTCCTAAGGAAAATGACAATACCACAAGCTCCAAACTCTCCTCATCTTCATGACTGTTAAACTTTTAAACATATTTTCCTAATCTTTTTTTGTACTATGATCTGTGTTGAGAATAGAACTTGAACAATATTCTGTAAATAATACAGATCAATGTGTTCCAACTAACTGCATTTACATTTATGTTGTTATTACAAAACATCACATGAGGGTTTTTTTTGTTGTTTACTCTGGTTTTTTTTCATTAGATGAATGATCAAATGACAATTTGATTCTTTTTAAAACTATGATTGGGCTGTATAAATGTTGACATTTGAAGACTATTAAGGACTTTCTGAGCCTAGATTTTATTTATAAAGTACACCAAAGGCAATAACCAGAGCTGAGTGTTTCAATCTTAACCTCATAAAGACCTTTGTTCACATTTACATGTAGAAATAAATTTAATTTAGTCTTATAAATAGCAACAGATTTTTGGAAAGGCAGGGGAATTTTTAGAAGTTTTATGTTTGTTAGATTCAACTACTCATGCGAAGCATGTACTGAAGCACTTTGAAAGTTGCTCCTAGTAGCAGGGATATTCTGCTATTATCCTGTCATTGTCTCTGTGCTTTTTAGATTCTGTATTTAGGTC
>NW_005054297.1:6692228-6702422 GCF_000277835.1 Geospiza fortis | reverse complement strand
TGCTTTGCACCTTTTATTTTTTCATAGAATAAGACTTATGATAGCTGAGAAATTTAAACAGTCTGTAACATCCGTATAATCATAAGCAAGAAAGATTATGGTTTACTAGAATCTGAACTACTGAGTGAAATGAATGGACAAATATTTTTAGTCTAATCTTTAAAATCATACCTGATCAATTTCACATGTATGAAACTGTATTCGGTTTCTTAAGTACAATTTTAAAGTAACTATCTACATTGATTCTGAATGGCTGAACATATCAGAATTTGGTATCTGAATTTGATTATTACCATCATTAATGGTAATTAATTGGTTGAGGAGTGTGTGTGCAAACCTGGCCTCAGTGAGACATTTGCTGCTTTTGCAAATGCATGAGTCATTAATCTTCAACATATCAGTCTCTCACGCACACCTTTTCTGGCAAATTCTTTTGAATTATGTATTTTTAATTAATGGAATCAGAGAATGGTTTGGATTGGAAGGGACCATAGCAGTCATCAAGCCCCCTGCCATGAGCAGAGACCCTTTCCACTAGACCAGGTTGCTCATAGCCTCATCCAAACTGGCCTTGAACACTTTCAGGGATGGGGCACCCACAACTTCCCTGGGAAACCTGTTCCCATGCCTCACCACCCGCAGTATAAGGCAGAGGCACATAAACTAAAGTATAGAAATGGAAGGAACTACATCAGTTTACTTTAATAATCAGATCATGTTTATGTAACTATGAAGGGATTTAAAATCATACATTCAAATAAGAAATCTGATGACAATACATGGGTGTTAATTTTTGGAACATATCTTTTCAAAAGCAGTTTGCCTCCCGTCTTTCCTTTTAATCAAAATTGTCTTAGAGCCAATTCAGTTTTGTCACTGAAGTAAATACTTAATAAGACCAAAACTGAGCACTTCTGGAAAATCTTGCCCTAACACTTACATAATTAAATTACCATATAAATGACTGCATTGTAGGATAAAAGCAATTTTACATTATAATTGTAATTGCATGGTTTTGTTTTCTTTCATGTTGCTATGTCTTAAGTACTTGGTACAATTAATAGTAGTTAAATATTTATGATTTTTGTAATGTATTGTGTTTAAGAATGTATCTACCGAATATTAAGATTAGATATTCCTAAAAGCCTGATCTCTTGTTAAGTACTAAACCTTTTTTTCCTCTTAAAATCATATTTTAATCTTAAATCTATCAAACATTTTCTTGAAATTGTCTATGAAAGACACAGAACAAATAAAGACTAATCAATCTGTCATATTTATTAAATGTTTGACAGTGGTTGCTGAGTGCCTAAATTTTAATTAACTGCACATGTTCTCAAAGCTTTGCAATGTTTTTTTTTTTTTCTCACTCAAGAGCTATTCTCTTGATAGAGTAGGTTGTTTGTAATATCTAATTGAGAAATGCAGAATTCAAGCTGTGTGTAGGTGATACATGAATTTTTCACCCCTGCTGACAGCCACATTGACTTCTGTGTAATTCTTTAAACTGATTCAGTCAAACTCATGCTGTTTATGCTTTTAATTGATTGAATTAAAACATCATTTTAAACACTTAATCATTCCATTAGGCAAGATTGTGTTTGCCTAGTCTGTGCACAATCCAGCACAAAATAAGCACAGATTTCTTATTCACAAGGCATGAGAAAACTCATTCCTTGGTGTCTCAGTCTCCCTGCTTTGGTAGCCTCATGAAAGCATTTTGCAGAGGAGACTGAAGAGGTACTCTAGTAATAATGAACCTATGAAAGACTATAAGAATTATTCTGTTTTGGAAAACCAGATATGAGCACTGACTTATCATCTCAGAATGAACTGGTTAATAAACCTTAAACTCTGCTGCTTCCAAAATGGATTCATAACAGGAATTTCTACTCCTTAGAGTTTTCCAGTGGAAGCCTTTGGAAGAGTGTTTTCAGCCTGGAACATATGATATTTTCGCAAAATTTAATTTTTAAGAGTTTACTTAACAGACTAAGAAGTACAGACATATCCTGAAACTTGCAAACCCAGGTAGCAACCTTTTGAGAGTAGTAACAACAAGAAATGTTTGAACCACAGATGAATACTACTGAGAAAGAAAATTCTCTGACAAATTTCAGTTGCTTTCACAATTTCTGACTAGAATTTGTGGCAAACTATGATTTTTTTCAGCCTGTATTTCTGATTAGATTTACTGTTAGTAATATATTTATCAACAAGGGAAAAGTAGACTTTTCTTTCTCTTATTCCATTTATTTTGACTCTTACTAATTGCTTTCTTCCACCTATTTTTTTCCATAGCTTTTTATTAAAGCTGAGTTTTTGCCATTTTATTTGAATAATGCTTATGGTTTTGTAATGCTAAATTTTGCATATTTCCGTATAGTATAGTGTGATGGTGTTCACAGGGGCCTTAGGATGAGGGAAGAGACGAGGATCTGACTCCATGTTTCAGAAGGTTTGATTTATTATTTTATCACATATATTACATTAAAACTACTAAAAGAATAGAAGAAAGGATTTCATCAGAAGGCTAGATAAGAATAGAATAGAAGGAATGATAACAAAGGTTTGTGGCTCGGACTCTCTGTCCGAGCCAGCTGGGCTGTGATTGGCCATTAATTACAAACATCCAACATGGGCCAATCAAAGATCCACCTGTTGCATTCCACAGCAGCAGATAATCAATGTTTACATTTTGTTCCTGAGGCCTCTCAGCTTCTCAGGAGGAAAAATCCTAAGGAAAGGATTTTTCATAAAAGATGTCTGCAACAGTACAGTATCCACATAGTATAGCATCCCTTTCATTTCTCTAAGATGGTTCCATAAGTATATTTTAAGATATTGACCATGTAAGTGGTGATAAAAATATTTTGATAAGCCGTTGGGATATATGACAAAAAAAAATTGTGGGAGGCAATGAAGAAACCACATGCATGATCACCCTAAATTTTCCCTTAAATACTTATGAATGCTGCTTATATTCAAAATTCTCAGAAGCTTAAAATAGTATCCATGCAGAAAGGAGACTTTTGAATACAAAATTATTCTGGTTTTATCCAAACATTGGTCCAATTTGTTTTGTATTAAAATTTTATTGGTTTAGAAGAGGCATTATTTTGTTCTGAAATGGTGAGGAACTTTAACAACATCTTTGGCCTAAAGAGTCACTGTCATTATTTCTATGCTTGATGCCTCTCAATGATGCTAAATGTGCATCTCTACAATTTTAATTTATTTCTTTCTAATTTCACTCCTGAAATCACAACCTGAGCTGTTGAGCTCAAGCTGTGTTTTTCTCTTTGTATCTGTCATCTCTGCTAATAAGGATTTGCATGCCAAATTAGGCCCTTGGTTACAGATTAAATTCCATTACATTCATATTATGTCTTCAGTGATAACTCCTTTATCATAACATCCATTTTGGTGGTACACCTGTAACTAAGTAAATGTTAAGCCTGATTCAAAGGTTATTGGAAACAATATGTCTTTATACTGACTTTAATAAGCTTTAAATAAGGCCTTTATTTAGCAACTCTGTTAATGACATGCAAGAAAGATTAATAGTCATTACCTTAGCTCTGTTGGTTAGTAACAACAATCAAAAGTATTACTTCTTTAAGAAGGCAAACTTTAAAGGACTATCTGGATTTAGAAATGAAAAAAGTAAATTTACCCTTAAGATCAGTATAGTTAGTGTTAGTAAAAAAAACCCACTGCTTTTAAGTAATCACGTAGTAAAATTTTATGTTAGCTTTAAATAGAAAATTTCTTCATTGTAGGAATATATGTCTTTATTACTAACAAGAGAGTAAAATTTCACAAGGACATATTTCTGAAAGAAAACAATAGAGAAAATTATCTATGTGATAAATATAGAATGTATATTAATGTTAAAATAAAATATGTATTTATTATAGGCACTGACATGTGAAAGTGGTTTTTTTGTATGAGCCCCCATAAAACTGCAGTAGGAATATGCTTTCTGGAATTACGGAAAAGAGTGACAAAAATTTTGAAGTGTGTTTAAGTTTGTTAGTAGCCTGTATGTGCATAAAATTCTTTGGGATAATCCAGAATATTCCTAGTTTGAATTTTATCTGACTTTGGATAAACAAATGTATTTTAAAAATAGAAGTTGGCTACGCATTATTGTAAAACTTCAGGTCAGGAGGAAAGAATGCTCTATGAACTGCTTTTATTCTTAAAAAAACCTGTTGCTATGACTACTTGAGTAGCTCTTAAGGTAATGTCCTTTTCATTTAAAGTATTTTTAGTACTTTAGTTACCCTAACAACAGGCTACACTTAAAATAGCAACTTCTAGCAAGTTAGCTCTTGTTTGCAAAGAAAGTCTCATCTTTGTCTTTCCTGATGAAGTTCTAGTCATTAAATGATGGAAAGGATAAAAGAAACTAAGCTTCAAAATCATGTTTCACGTATTGATGTTTCTTTAATAGCTTTAGTCCACACAGCATCAAATAACCTCTGTTGATAATTTCACTGGATTTTTTTTTATGAGCAGATCAGAGGATCCAGATTGAAGAGTATTAAAAATATTTTTGGCTGTCAGAGCATAGTGATATTGTATTTAAGTAGAAACATAATTTTAAAATAAGCTGTAATATTTTATATAACCTCCCTTACTTCAGTTAATAATAGGGAATAATACATGGTCAGGCTCCATACCTGTAAGAAAAAATGTTTAATTTTTGTTACTAAACCCAGTGTCTTTATCAGACATGAATGGCATTGAGTGCTGGAAGACTCATCCTTCTCAGTTACTATGCAAGGGTCAGTAGTACAACTTGAGTGTATAAGAACTGTATTTGTCATTCTTTTCTGACACACTTTCCAATTTTACAGTGGTTTGTAGTACATTCACTCTGCTGAGTAGAAATAGTATGTCTCATTTTGATAAATTTTGCATAAGTAATTTTTTATTTATTTATTCCAGTGGGGTTTTTTTTTAAATTTTGGTGAACTGCTGTAAATATCCTCCATCTGTTCTAAAAAGAAACTGTTTCTCATCTTCGTTTCAAATTTGCCACCTGCTCCTTTCAGTTGATCCAGAGAATAGTCATCTATTCAATTTCTCCATGTCAGTCTTTATTTTAAAGATTTCTATCACGTTCATCTCTAGTTATGTCTTCTATGCTCAGGAATATTATTCTAGGAAATCTTTGGTGGTAATATGCACTGGATGTACAGACTGTTAGAAGGATTTAAAACTGGGTAGTCTATCACTTTTTAAAAGTGGTGGTTTATGTCTTAATATCTGGTAGTTGATAAAAAGTGTAACATCCCTGGAGCTCATACTGGTCAACACAAGCTTTATGAAGCTCATCAAGAACAATCATATGGATCAAAACAGTCTGGAAAAGGACTGAGTGAGTAAGAGCTTAGCAGAAAAGAATTGGCTAAATTAAAAAACAACCCCGTATGCAGTAATGTCAGATGTTCTGTAAGTAAGAGGCTGCTGGAAGTCAAGCACAATAATACACCCATCCCAACAGGGACCTGGCCAGTCTGAGCTCATGGCTGAGATGGTCCTTGTGCAGTCATTTCTAGGATGAAGAAGCACACAAAAAAGCAGTTCACAGTTACTGGATTCTCTGAGCTGCAGAAATAATGAGACCAAATTCCTCTGTAGAGTAGCAGATTGTTGCCCATTGTTATACTTCACAATTTGTGGCTTGGAAAGTTGAGACTTTTCCTCCCTCTTCCTGTGGAAAGGTAAGGCAGCACAAGAACTGTCCAAAAGCAGACTACCAAAACAGACTGGCCTTGCACATCCCTGGACCTATGGAGGTGCCCAAAGCTCAGAGCTGAGGCTGCCTCTGGCTCTCCCCAGCCTGTCCTGCTTCCTGGCTAAAGGTTTCTCTCCTGCCACTCCCATGGAGAACTCCTGCCCTACTCCCAGTCTGGCAGACTTAAAAATATCCTATTTTAAGGAAGTTTTTGTATGAATCATAACTATGTTATAGTTGCTAATTTTCCTATCTCAATGAACTCTAGTGAGATGTGTACTCTATGTAAGCGAATAACTGAATGCAGGCACTGCTGACAGGTCATTTAGAATGCCATGTTAAACAGACTGGGGTGCTGGTGAGGCCCTGGCAGCTAACCTAAAGAGTCTACAGTAAGGTACCTTGAAGCTTCACAATTTCTTATCTGAAAATTAAACAACTAGAAAACCAATTTACCACTTGATTACAAACCCCTAAATTCTTAGTTTCTCATGAAATCAACTAAACCAAGAATTCTGACACATCAATAAACACAAGATCTGTAGATTTTCCATTATCATAGTGACAAAGCTTATCACAAAATTTAAATATTAAATGTTAAATTTCATGTGGTCCATTATGCTGTATAACTAAGACAGAAAAATGGTAACATCATGTAATTTCCATTTCTGGACATATGTAAAAGGTATGTATATACAAGATCTAAACAAAAGTCAGCTGCAATATCTGAAAATCGGTATGTTTTCATAAGAGGGAAAAGAAAAAAAAAAGGAACAGCAAGTGGAAAAACACAGATAGAGTCTTATTGAAGTGTAAAAAATATCACTGTAACATGAAAAAATTAGATATAAAGATGCTTCTTGTGTCAATTAAATCACAGGTGTTGATAGATGTTACAGTCTTACAGAAACTTTAAATGAGGAAACTTCCATCACAAAACTGTGGCCAACATTCTGTTCTTATTTCAAAACTACAATCTAATACAATTCTAAAGAATAAATGATGATTTAACCCTGATTATCATTATGCTTTATTAAGTGCTATATGTAGCTGTCTATTATCAGCAAATATCATTTTCCTTTCCAGTCAACTGGACTGGTTATTCAATTTTGTCATAATGTCTCTGGTGTTTTGAGTGGGAACTGTTGCCGGAGCCACAGCAATGCTGGTGGCATTTACATTTTTACACAGCTTTTCCTAGTAGTTTGGGTTTTTTTAATTACTCCTTCCTACTCCATGTAAGAGCATAAATTTCCTTTCCTTCTGACAATATTTTCCTATTTTTAAGTGTCATTTCCATATTTGATACCTCAGTCCTAATTCCACTGTCCGTGGTATGAATATTTTCTCTCCGTGACAGGGAGCTCTGGAACATTGAGCTGTACATATCATAGAACTCTTCTTTGGACTGAGTATGACCATGTTCAAGTTGGCACGTCCTATCTTTGCACAGGTTATGCTCATTTTATCTGCCTTATATCTTCCATGTTTCTGAGCCTTCTGCTCAATTTATGGTTTTGCTTTCCTTGTTCAAATAACTAAGTGTATTTCTGCCTCCTTTATTCCGCCTACTAGCAACCTTACAATTTAGTATTATTCCAAATACCACCTAATTTAGGATTATAATCCCATTGTAGACAGAAAATTGTATGATGACAAAAAACAATGGCACCCTTTGAAATAGATACAGGAAAAAACAGATTTTAAAGTACGAGAGGACAAAGAGATTACTAGATAGAGACAGGAACATGACTACATTACTTTGGCAGATAATATTTTGGGTTTTTTTAATTTACAGGTGATTCACAGCCATCATGCACTTTAATGTCTCTGTTTTATTTGGAATGTTTCTAAGTGCTGCTGGCACCTTTTCAAGAAGGAAGGAGTTGATAAAGAAAAAAAGAGCCAAAAGGAAATTAATGAACAGAGAATAAGAGAAAATTATCAGACTATTACCATGTAAACTTTGACATTTACTTGGGAATATGAAAGTATGAATGGCTTATATTTCCAAAGTAATATACATCACATGGAATTAAGAGGGATCTTCTGAGTTTAGGATTTTGGAAAGACTTCTATCTAAACCTTTGAAATAGAAGGCTGCCCAGGACTTATGAAAACAACCAAATACACCAATATGCATATAAGAGAGGAGGTAACATGAAAGTAATTATAAAAATTATTGGTATTTGAAAATGTTGGTGTTATCAAGGTTTCTGTGCATATTAGATATGCATGAACCAATAAGAAATATATAATCAGTTTATAAACATATCCATTACTAAAGATTCCCAAGAGAAGCAAGAATCATTGAGAGATTTCTTTGTAGGAAAACTTGCATATTTTGTTTCCAGCAGAGAAAAAACCAAACACATCACATGGTTGCTAGTTTAATCTTCACTGCAGGTGCATATCAACAGTTGCTTCAGAAAGGTTTAACATGCATCAAATTTTGTTTTCCAGTAGGCAAATAGAAAGTCCTGTCTCAGTAAAACCAGCTTCATTGCTGCTTAACACAAGGGTGGCCTTCTCAAATATGTCAGTAGAGAGATTTAGAGATGTCCTGTGGTCCATTATGCAGGTGTTAGACACAGAGATGGATTGTTATCCTGCAGGGCTGCAAAGTCACTAACATCTTTGCACTGAACAGTCATTTAGCACAGATAGCTATCAGCAGGCTCTCTCATATGAGAGTTATTGCAGGGGAGCAATAGAAAAGAAAGCTATCTTTTGTAGAAGTGGTTTTGCTCATGTAAAAATTAAGTACAAGATTTACATGAACATGGATTGTCTCAAGCATTCTTAAAAATGGGGGTTTTTGGTTACCAACATGCATAACAGTTTGTGGAAGATGGTAGTATGCTTATAATATTTTAAAATGAGAACCCATGTCACAGTTAAAATGAAAAATAATAATTTATCTAATTCAAGATACTCAAACACAGACTTATGAGCTGTTGGTTTTACCTCATTAAAGGTGTGTTTAAATCTCAATGTGCACTTTAACCCTTATCAATATATTGGATTTGAAATGAAGTTCTATGGTATATCAAAATTAGGCAAAAGAGGCATTCATCAAAAAAAATATAATCAGTCTTGCAAGCCTTGGATAGCAATTTAAAGCCTTAAAAAAAGAAAGAAGAGGGCATTTCCTTGAAATAGCTTTCTAACTTTTGGCAACTACAGGTTTAGCCATTTTCAGAACTGAAGATTTCCATTAAGACCTTCTGATTTTATAGGTCTTGATGGAACTCTCTTACACATAAGTGTTTAATTGCCCTTAAAGATATTTATACCGGAGGCCCCTATTGTATTCTAAACTCTGTGATGCAGTTTTCTAGCAGGTGAAAAAGTGTTATTGTTTCATTTCAACTCTTTTATTATTACATTGATTGCTGCCTGCTTCTTAAGATGTGTAACAGGTGGGCTTTTGCTATTCAGCCTTTTTATACCACACATGACATTTATAGACCTTTAATAAAGTTTATTTTGACTATTTCTGTTCCTGATAGTCCTGTTTACTATCCCCTAATATGTCATTATATCATTTTTTCATTCCCATTTCAAGAAATCTCAGAAATTGATTTCCACTTCAGTGATAATTCTGTCAATGTGTTTTGTGTCTTTTTAGTTCATTTGAAAACAGGGCGACTAGGCTTGATCACAATATTGAAGATCCAGGTGCATCAAAGATTAACATAATGATATAATTATATTGGGTTGCTTCCTAACATTCTAGTACTGCTTCCAGCTGTCACTGGCAATTTTAGAACATGTTCATAAGTCTTTCTAAGGTTTGTTTCCTGACTTTTAATGACTAGGACTTATTGCTATGCATGCATAACTAGAACTGCTTTCCTAAATACTCTTTATGTTGTTTTTATTAATACTGAATTTCCCCTGTTATTTCATTATTCAATTATATTTCAAAGCCAGTATTACACTGATTAACTTGAATAATTTGGTAGGAGCATTTAATTTTGTTAATTATATGCCCACTTCTTTTGTGAGATCATAATACCCGTACATTAGGGTCCGTAGCACAGATGTATACTGTTGATCTTCTTCCATTAAAGAATTAATTACTCATTTCTATCTTTGTTTCTTACTTTCAAAATATATTAACCATGAAGAGATCATGCCTCTTTACATCTGTTACTATGAAAGTTTGGTGAAGGTCAGTGTCCAAATTTATTTTTTAAATTCATGAGTGCAATTGCAGCATTATCATCTTCATCTGAATGCTTTTTGACAATTTCAAAGAACTTGATTATTATTATTGATGTTATTGATGTATTATTTCCTTTATTTTCTGTATTAACATTAGTTCAGTATACAGCATATGTCTACGGGATGCACCTATATTAGTATTCGTTCAGGTCAGGATGTAGTTTTCAGGTCCATCTTCTGTTTATCTCTATTTAGAATCAGAGAATTTTTAAGAT
>NW_005054297.1:6677490-6692179 GCF_000277835.1 Geospiza fortis | reverse complement strand
TTTATCTGTGATATTGGACTGGGTTTCTCAGCCCTGGATTCATTCGGGTCTTGAAAACCTTCAAAGACAGAGACATCATCGTGTCTTTGGACAACCTCTTCCAGTTCTTAATGGTGGAAAAGTTTTCCTTAACTTCAGATAGAGCCTCTGCTGTCTCAGTTAATTCCTGTTGCTACTAATTCTCCCATCATGCACTACTGTGGGAAGTCTGAATCCATATTCTTAATATACTCTGCATAAGTATTGGGAGACTCTTTGATCACTTTCTCTTCATGTGAAGAACTGGACATTTGATCAGAGAAGTTGATTGCACTGATGGTTCATCCCTAGTTGATCCATATGCACTGATGCCAAGAACCTTTTCTCTTTCATGAGACAATCACAAACATTTAAAATAAGTTTGCTCTCAAATACATAATTTAGCCACTGAAACATAGTTTATTGTTCAGATGGTCAACTCTGATTGATATAAACAATGTCAAAACAAAGTCTGGACAGTCCCCCTAAATAATTGAAATAGATTTTTAGTGAAAATATAGACTTATTTTTTGATACCTTTAAAACTCAGTCCTTGAAAGATCCGTGCAAAATGCCCTATATTATTTACAGAGCCCCAAACTTTAGGAAAAAAATTTTCTGTGTTTATAAAAGGTGGACTAAAGAATTTTCCAAATCTTTACTATGGCTTTACAATCTTATTAAGAATACATATTCAGCTGAAATGACAGAAAACAAGTTATTTTTAATATTATTGGAACAAATTGACAGCATATGCCAAATAAGAATAAAAACAGCAGAGAAGACATGCTTTCTTCAAAAAGTGAAATACCACATCAGTAAGAATATATTCTAGTCCTGCTGCAGGCTGAATTTTAATGGATGCCCATGATATGCTGAGAGCTGTAAATATTTGTTCCTTATTTAATGCATTATTTCTACCTCCATCTGTTGTAAGTGGCATTTTATGGGAATGAGTTCTTGAAATAGGCAGTTTTACTGCTTATAGTGTGATGCAAACAGTATCACATTACATTCCAAATAGAATTGAGTTAAAAGATGTAAATACATGTTTGCATTTGTGTATAGCTGTCCAGTTATATATACTGTTACAGCAACTCTTCAACATGCTCATGATATAAATAACCATTAGGTCATTTGTATCCATACCATTTAAACAAGGTTTGACATCATCTGGACTAAAACATTATTTTATTAAGAATTATTTTGTATTGAACAATATTCTTTTATTTAAGCAGTTCCCTGGAAAATAATTAATTAATTAACCAGATTGCTTTTTTATTCCTTTCAGCTCTACACAGAGCATTTAATCTCAACCCTTACTCAGCAAAACACTCATTATATCATAAATGTGCAGAGTGCATGTCTACTCATCTCCATTAAGCAGAACACTGTCATTCCCAACCTATTCATCACAGCCATTAATCATGTGCATGCAGAGAGTGAATTAGTAAAAGGCTTTTGCAGATTTGCAACTTAGTTCCTACTTAGGAAACATTCTGTGTGAAGCAGAGGAAGGATATAGGCAATTCTTATTACTGGAAAATAAACCACTGTAAAATACAATGTATTTTTTTTATACAATCATCTCTAATTAGCAGACGTGAACAGTATTTTGGCTATAGGTATTCTGTAACCAGCAGTGGAAATTTCCAACAGACTAATCTTTATACTACATAAAAAATATATCTGAAAACAGATGCTGTTTGTAAATCTGCATGTTAGAATAAAGTGCTGTGCCTGCAAAAAATCTCCCCCCACATTTCTTGGGAGCACTAATTTCAGAAAGGTGATCAAAGATGATTATGGTCTTTCTTGTACGTTTAAACTTGAACCATTTAATGAGGTTTTTGTATTAAAAGAGGACCACAGAATAGAAGAAAAGAGACAGATGCAATCCAGACATATCTAGAAATCCCTTTACCTGTCAAAAGGAAAAAGAACCAGAAGGATAAGACAGAACACAGCAAATTCAAGTTATAGGTCCCTCATAGGAATATACAGAACCTAAAGAAATAACTGAGGGTCAAGTCAAGAATTTCCAAGTAGCATTTCTACTGCTTGAAATATCTTCAATATTATTTTCTGTTCAAATGCTAATTGTGAACACTAGTTATATGTTCATAATACATTTTTGAAGAGAGCAAATGCCATTAATCCTGCTGGGGCTCAGTTATCACAAGTGGCACAGATTCTAAAACTCATTTTGAAAAGTCAGGTCCCCTAGTACATTTCATTTAGCTATTCCTATTTTAAAGATGCAGTCGTAAATCCATCTCATGTTTGCAAAACGATGCACACAAAAAGTGTCAAGCTCAGTCAATAGTAGAAGTGGGAGATAAGACTCCAGCAACAAATCTCAATCTTATTTTGTATGTATTGTCACTGTTATAACTTCATCATTGTACATCACTTTCTTTGGGCTACAGAGTTTATTGGAATTTTAGATTAATTTCTGTACTGTTGCAGATGACTCTTGCTGATTTTTGATTTTTTCTTTTTTTTCCCCCACAACTTAAGAAAAATACAGAAAATAATTTCTAAAAACATAACTGAGTAGGTCTATATAGTTTCTGTTCTGAAATTGATGGTATGATATTAGAAAAGGGTCAAAGGGCCCATTTGAAGTAATCATAAAACAAGAGGAGACTGTGGCTTTTTCAGAGCTGTAAATTAATGGCTCTTGTCAAATTCAAAGCGGCCACTGAGCTGTAGCTTTTGTAACACTGTACAGAAATACAAGGATACACAAATTAGTTACATTACATTTTAAAGCTGACAGTTTGCTTTACAAAATACTGACTTTACAAGACAGTAAATTTTGACAGCTGCATGATATCTCTTACCTTAACAATGTGCCTTAAACATGACCATCCTCATTTAATTCAGTGATTTTTATTTGAATTTTATGCAATTAAAAATAAAATTATGCTTGTCATTATCAAATTTAAAATCAGAAAACAATTGCACTTCAAGTTTTAAAATATAAAAATATATATTTGACATCCCATAAAAATAAATCTCAGGATTCTACAGAGTTCAGTAATATTTCCTTATTTTTTATGTAAAACAAGTGAAGTCAATAAAAAATTTTCACAATTTCACTGGGAGGATGATCATGCCTAGAGTGAAACAAGATATTAAATGCTTCATTATAAGTAAAGGAGAATGCAAAACTTTTATTTCCAATATGTAATGCTGTCAAAGCAATTTCAAGTATCGTGGCAGAAATTCCTTTTCTCTTCACAGTCTCAGTATACAATGAGTGAGCTGTTTGACTATGGAAATAGAGTATCACTTCCTTAAGTCCTATGCAATTATACTGTGTTCTGAAAGACTGACTTGCTTAAGCTTATGGAACCCTTATGTGGAAATGTTTCAAGGTGCAGACTAAATGCTTAAAGCTATCTAGCTAAATTACTTTAGACTAACCCAAGTTACATATTTAGGTATTTAGGAAGGTCAAGATATGTAGATCTCATTAAAAAAAATACTGAAGAACCTATTTTCCAGAACTACTTGAAATTGAACAGTCTAAAATAAAATATTGCCTCTAATATGAACTACTTGCCTAAATTTGGATGCCTACATGTTTTCAGAAACACATCTAAACTTAGGCAAAATTATCCAATGTTGTGGTGTGCACGGAAAATATCTTGCTTTGAAATAATTGAATTTCACTATACTTGTTTTAATCTGTGAAAATTGTTTAGCAGCTCCATTTTTTTGTTCCATGAAAAGAAGTGAAAAACATAAAATTCTGATTGAAACATTTTCCCAAAAGTAAGGAAGCCTATTTCACAAGAGATTCAAGTATATTATTTCTCTTTTTTTCCCCTGTGGAGGAATATCCCTGTCATCAGGCTACAGATAGATTATTTTTCTCCCAATCTGAATACAGATGATTTAAAAACCTAAGTTTAGAGATGTTGCCATACCAGAAGTCACCTGAACAGGGGCTTCACCTTGTCAACATCAATGCAGACTTCAAGCCACTCTGTTCTTTCCTGAAAGCAGGGTCAAACAACCGGGTGATGCTATTTTAACAAGGAGTTGGAAAAGCAACCTCGTATTTTTACTCAAAAAGTAATAATTTGTGCTAAGGAAGTGGAAAAATTAGATTAGTCATTTTCCCCAAGACCACTTCTACTTTGCTGTATGATACTTGAAAAGTGAAACATAATGGAATTTTACTGGGGATACAATGAAAAGAGATGTCAACCTCTATTTTTCCTTTATAGAGTGTGGGATTTCTGTAGTCGGGTATGGACAAATTATGGGTTCAAAGTAAACAAATTTACAGGTTACAGGGGATGAAAAAAGGAGGACTGTATTTACATATTTGCTTCCAGGTCTTTCACAAACTAAAACTCCTAAATTACATATGCAAGAGAGGTGGAATTCAGCTGCTTGCATTCACAAAATGGTGCTGTAATTATCAGTCTAGGACATTTATGATTCTTCACTCAAGTGGTCCAAAATTAAGAGCACATTTTTCTCATGCCTGTTTCAGAGCTTCTTTTTTTTTTTTACATTGTGGAACGCACAATGCTTGAGAAATCAAACACTCCAAATAGACTGCAGTGCATCAAAACCATACAGATTTTTTAAAGCAAAACAAAACATAAAATACTGCATAGAATGTAGTATGTACATGTCTATGTATCATCATAGACATAATATAAATCTTCGTCCTGTATTTCTCCATCTTCATTATCAATGCAATGTTCATTGGAATAAAGAATAAATGACTGTTAAGAGAAAATCATCATAACTTTCATGTATTTCAATAGCATCAATATCACGTTCCTCCTCTTCAATAAACTGTTGCTTCTGAGAAATAAGTGGAAATTCTAGGAGTGGTGGGATAAAACTTCTATATTGAAAACCATTTTCTACTGAAGTCCATTACACTATCCAGTATATTCCTTTGGGAAAATGTAAGAACCTGAGCTTTGGGGTTTTTTCTTAAATCAATTTAAATTTAAATGTCTAAACCAGCTAAAACAGTAGAGGCAAATCTTTTGTAGCAGCTATAGTAGGCCACATGAACAATAAACTTGTTGGGACTCATTTAGTTTCAACTTCTATTGTTATAAATAACTTTGTTTCTTGTTAAAACTAATGTTCAAGCGTGAATAAATTTTGATTATACATCTAAGGAGATTATTTGTATGCTAAAGCAGAAAAGGTGGAGAAAGTCGGGGGAAAAAACATCAGAGTGGGAAGAAATGTACTGAGTATTTCTATAACAAATGGTTGTGTTTTACCATGCTGTTTACATAAATATATATTAAACCATCCTGCTAAATCTTGTAAGAATTTTATTAGACATTTCTATCTCCAAATAATTTTTTTCTGGCCCCAGGTCCTATTTTAGAGAAAAGTGGAGGATCGTATGCTGGATTGATCAAGATAATTTGTACACACATAATCTTTCGTCCTGATTTCTGCCATCTAGAAGAAGAATATATTTTCAAAATTTAAATTTTCCATTATTTTGAAAATGAAGGTGTTCTTCTTTGCAACAAAACACTTACTGTCGAAGACCTGAGTTGAGGATCTCATTTCTGAAGTACAGCTTTCAGAATAAGGGCTCTCTGAGTCAGCTTTGGCTTTTGTTGCTCAGTTCCATCATTGTGCCAGATCAAAGTACCTGACTTACACCTCTGTTTCTCTGTGAGCATATCATTCTTGTTAAAGTCCTTGAAATCACCTTGACTGCTGACTTTAAAGTTAGAAATAGTGTAATTTTCCTGGTTCTTGAATATTTTTATTTTAAAGCCTTGGAAAATAACAGGATTGTGCAACTGCAGAGTGATGCATATAAACAAAGTGGGTTTCATTTTGCTAAATTATTTAGACCAGCTGGAGGTGGTTTTGAAGCAAAAATACAATTATTAGACTGACTTATGTTTGGCATTCCCTTCAGTCTCTACGCAAACATGGCATATACTGGTGTTTGAGATACCAGTAAATTCTCATCTATTGTAAATCTTGGTTCTCAGTACGCCCATGTCAGCCTCAGAAGCTGACGGCTTCTGCCTCACTGTAGGGTTCTTTTCTTAATAGGTTGCTCTCTTCTGATCTTTCCTCTTTTGACCAGAGCATAAAATCCTCACACCAAGAATTGAAGAGTAGAGTCTTCCCAGCTTAAAATTTTGCTATTGTTCTTGAGTGGATTTTTTCACCAAGTGCTTTTCCCTCCTCTTTTCTGCTAAGCTTCTCTATAATTAGAAAAAAACCCTTCTATTTCTATACATTCAGGCAGGGCAATGCATCACATATAATTTTGAGATGCATATTACTTCAGGCAAAATGAACATATCTATCCTACACAAAAATGTGAAGAATAGATTTTATTATCTAACAAAAACCTCTAAAACAGTCTAGCCTGACAAAGAAATTCAACATATTCCACAAAGTACTTATTTTCCCTATTATAAATGGCATTTCAATGAAATTAAGTATTCCTTGAAAATAGAATCATAGTCCATAATGATTATATTTTATTTTTTATAAAGTAAATTATTTTTTATATTTTATTTTATATTTTTTCATATTTTCTTACAGAAATTTTAATTTAAAAAAGTATTTTATTTAAAATATTTAAATTTCACAATAGCAATCTATGTGCATACAAATATAATTATGTTAATAAAATTGTAATAAAGATCCTCAATTTATTACCAAATAAATTAGCAACTTTCTCTTTTAATTGGAGAAGAAAATTGGAACTACGTTACGACATTTTCTAAAAATTGAAGAATTAGATATATGCATATATTTTGCCTTCAGAACTGTCAGCAATCAACTGAGACAAGTAGGAACCAATTTTGCATTCCTTGAAAAATGTGCAGAAAGGTACAGTAAGATGAGACTTATAGTTTGCCCAAATACCTATTTGCAGTAGTTGAAACATTTTCTGAAACTGACAAGCTTTTCTTCTGAAATATGAATAATATATCTGAGAAACAACTTTTTTTGATATAATTTCCCCAAACCTAGTAATATTTAAGGGTAGTTATTCCACCACTGTAAAATAAAAAATATGGGAACAGGAAAGTAAAGCCTTGTTCCACTCCCCTCTTTGAATAAAACTTTATCCTGAATGATGAGTTTTATAAAATTCAACCTGTAGAATACTGCAAAACAATGTTAGCACTCTTAAAAAGTTTCCATAATGACTAAGCACTAAATACAGGCAGCCATAGGGATTCACCTGAAGTTTTTGTACAGGAAAAATATCAATTACTCCAAAATTAAATCATTTTATCATAGCAGAAATATCTGGATTTAGGTGTTGTTAGGTGAATTTTAATATAACGTGTTCTGGAAGACATACTTAATTTTCATTGTCAGTAGTTTATATTTAATCTATTTTTATTTGAAGTGGTGTGCTATAACAGCTGCCCAGTGCACAAGGCAGACACCCAGGAGGATGGCTGTACCTAGGTGGGTTATCAGCACAGGATTGCATTTATAAATGTGCTGCAGCACATTGTTCTCAGTTATAGTCAGGCTAAGTGCCTTAAATTCAGCTTTACAGTGGACAAAAGACATTATGTCTTCTCTGACACAAAGTTTGAGGTGTGAGAAAAGTTGGTAAGAAATCCAAGATAAGGTAGCCTGTTACAAGAGCAGTCTGCCAACATCTTGTTAATAACCTGTAAAAGAAAATGTACTTTATTCCAGATTAGTATTTCAGATCAAGATGGCCTTTGATGCTAAATTTTGATCTTAAAACTCATATAAATAATTTGTTTATTTTTTTAGGAACACCTCCGCAAATACATTTTAATCTCTTAAGGAGGAGAAGATTTGGAGGGAGGGGAAAGCAGATGGTCCAGGCATCAGATAATTTTATCATCCAGCCAAGATCAACCCTCCATGGATCCTTTTGGTGAACAGTGCAGGGCTGAGGAATTCAAGACAAGGAGAGCTAATGGGCAAAATATGGACTGAATGAAGAGAATGAAGAGCGGACTGATCATGGAAATTTCAATTGTCATGTTGTGGTGATGGGACAAGGGGTGGAATGAGTGTAAATTGCCCACTTTCATTTGCGTTTGTGATGATGTTAATGTGATTTTGGTGTGGGGATCTTTTTTTTTTGTTTTTATGTGAGTGCAGTCTATGAAATCTGAGAAGATTGTGTGATTAATGTGTATTTTAATGATAATTCTTAAATATGTGATTCACAGAGGAGAGTGTGGAACTAATTGGGTTTCCATGGCAGGGGTTTGGATGTGGGGTGCTCTAAGGGTGGCTTTTCTGAGAAGCTGCCAGAAGCTTCCCCCATGTCAGAGCCAACACCAACCAGCTCCAGGATGGACCAACACCAACAGAGCCAACAGAGCCAACACCAACCAGCTCCAGGATGGACCAACACCAACAGAGCCAACAGAGCCAACACCAACCAGCTCCAGGATGGACCTGTTTCTGGTCAAGGTCAAGGCCATCAGTGGGGATAGCACTGCCTCTGGGATAACATAGTTAAGGAAGGGGGAAAATTGCCTGCACAAATGTAACCTGGAGAGAAAAGTGAAAATATGTGGGAAAGAGCTCTGCAGACACCAAAGTGAGTTAAGAAGGAAGGGAAGGGGATGCCTCAAGTATCAGAGGTTCCCCTGGAGCCTATGGAAGTCCACAGTGGAGTAGATGTCCACCAGCAATTTGTGGAGGACCCCATACTGGTGCAGATGGATGCCCAAAAGAGGCTGCGACTCCATGGAAGGGCACACTGGAACAGGCTCCAGGGAGGACCTGTGGCCCTGTGGAGAGAGAAGCCCTCCGTGGTGTAGGTTTGATGACGGGACTTGTGACCCCATGTGGACACACTGAAGCTGTTTATTCCTGAAGAACTGCACCCCTTGGAAGGGACCCATACCAGATCTAGGTTTGAAATAGAATTTCAAAAGCATTCTCCTGATATACAGATACCAAACTTAAATCCAAATATCATCAACCTGTTAAACATGTTTGGATGTTCTAGGAAGACCTCTCTAGTCCCATCCATTCCAGATGGTCCTTTGCTTGTCTCTAAAGGACTGTTCAGGCATAAATTAAAGAGCTGGAGCTCTGAAATACAACAGCTTTGATGAGGAAAATAATGATTAATGCTTTGTTTCTGCAATGAGCTGACAGTTCGCTGCAGATTGCTGTGAAACGTCTGTTTTGAGAGGTATTAAGAAAATGCAGCTGCAGCTCTAGATTGGTTCATTGGCAGATTGCTGAATCAGGAGCAAATGAATCAAGTCTATTTTTTTAATTGAAGTAATAGTCAATACATAAAAAAAAGGATTCCTAAGTTTTCAAATATCTAAATTGTTTTGCTCTATTTCATCAACTCTTAAACCAATTGACCAATATCCATGTTAAAAAAGGTCTCACTTGGAGAGTTTTCTATTCCTGTTGACATCAACCCTAAAACAAATTGTGTTTCATTATAAACTGGAAAGTTATAAGTTTAGAAACACTTTTCTTTCACAGACTTAAGAGAACTTCTTACAGTTATTTTCACACAGAGAACAAACCAACATGCATATGTACAAAAAAACGTTTAAAAGGGCATTAAAAATTGCTCAGAATACATGCCCACATCCATATGGATCATCATGGTTCTTGTACCAGAAAGAAACTCCAACACACGGCCAGAAATCTTGATGGCTTGCATCTTGCTGTGTTGCACCTTTGACAGAGGTCAGAGTCTAAAGTCCTTACTGAGAACAGAGACTCCCAAATAAAAAATTCCTTTCACCTTCCTGCCAGATTTCTTGGCTCTGATTACCGCCTCTGGGTATAAAGGTCCATGTTTACTGTTATCCTATACAGTCTCAAAATTACATAATAAAAAGCACCTGGACTTCATATTTTCACCAAAAAGAATTAGTTCAATCAATCCTTCCTAGAAATGCAGGTAAGGGTTCTATAATTAACATTTTTACTTTGTGGCCAGTCTAAGAGGTCATGTAGGAATATAATGGAAAGAGATATAAATCCATCTGTGCTTTTTAGCCTCTCTGGCTCTAGCTTTAGAGAAGCATGATTTTCTTCCTTTCTCTCCCTCTTCTGAAAGCTTCCTACTGCCCATCCTACTCTGCTTTGAATAGTATTTTAGAAAGAAAGCTCACCAAAAACCCATTGTGATCCTTGTGTACTGATCCATACTTTTAGCAATATTGTCATATACTATTGCTGTTAACTCTGTATATCCACATATTCAAATAGAAATGTCACATGCTAAATGCAATATTGTAGCTGGTTATATTCTTTTAACTGTGGACATTAACTGATGGAAAATAACCTGATGTGAAACAAAGACTGGTCTTGCTGAATAGGTAGAAATTAATTAGGAACTTTTTAAAGAAGTAATATTTTTTAAATTTTCAGGATGATGGGGTTACTTTTGGTGAAATGCATGTCTAGCCATGTAATTACTTGAGAACCTGGAGTGAACTGAAGACAAGTGTTCAGAATTGATATATCTCTTGCAAACTCTGCTCCTGGGCAGAACAAATTCACTGGAGATGAGAAACCCCAGAGTTGATCATTGAGGCCAATTAAATGAATTACTGTAGAAGAGCAGAAGAAAATTCATGAGTGACATCTAATCTATTCTAATTTAATTGAACAAAAATTTAATGTGGGTAGTTTCAATGTCTGTAGTGCATTGTGCAATGTATCACACTTTTAAAAAAACATTTTCTGAGACCTGCAGTCAGTTTAGTGTTTTGTTAGAGATGTATAATATATTGTTCTCCATTAGAAATATTGTTAGAGAAGCCCTGTGGAGATAAATGTCATTGTGTCATCTTTGTATTTTGTAGAGGGAGACAAAGGCTCCCTCTGACCTGCAGGCACAAATTGTAATTTTTATGAAGAGTGTTCTTTTCCACAGATAAACTTGTTAGCTTTTGTCAGTTTGAGAGACGATGTCACAGACAAGGAGAAAAATTGTTTATATTTTAATTCCTTTCCCAGAAATATCTTGCTTCAAACCAGATCTTGGGGGAAAAAAAAGGCAACAATGAAAGACGGAGATGCAGAATGGACAGAATGAATGTCATACAGATCTTTTACCTTGTTATAAGCCAAAGTGTGGTTTGATTTGTATATATCTGCTTTGCTAAAAAAGACATAAGGTACTACTTATGCTGATATGCCAGTTGCTTGACCGAGATACAAGTAAGAGCAGTAAAAGAACATTTTTGTCAAATGATTCTTTACTTTTGCCTTTATTATTTGAAATGGCTAAGTAGTTTTTCACTTTTCTCACTATCTGTCTCACAGTACCTTAAAAAAGATATTATGTGTTATTTTGTAGAGCAAGGAAAGTATAATGCAGCTAGTATTGACTCAATAAGGTTCTGCTGTCTCTTATGCTGCCCCTTGTCCAGTAGAACACTTTAATTTCTTCTTTGTTCAATCTGCCCCTTTTATATTATGGTTAAACACGCCATAATACTGCTTGACAAGAAATCTATAATTAATGTGTCTTATATGAATGTCACTCCTGAGATCTCAGTCATTTCTCCTTTGTGAATCTTTACTAACCACTCAAGATATTTGCCTTAATATCTTTTAAAACATTCACAGAAAATCATAGAATGGTTTGGGTTAGTAAGGACCTTAGAGATCATGGAGCATCAACGTCCCTCCCATGGGCAGAGACATTTTCCGCCAGACCAGGTTGCTCTGAGCCTGATCCAGCCTGGTCTGGAACATATCCCTGGATGGGGCATGCACAGCTTCTCTGGGCAACTGTAGTGAATCTGGACAGTGAGGAATTCATGTGTTGCTGTGCCTCGAACAATGAGGGCCATTATAATGGGTAGGTTAGAACAGGATGTGGCTGGAAAGGGGAGGTAAGGCAACATTTTTCTGAGGCAAACTTCCCTATTCTGGTCAATGGAGACTGCCTAACACAGAAGAGTGAAGTGCAGGAATGGGATCAAGGAGGGGTCAAGACCCATAGAGGGGGAACACGACCAATGAGAGACCCTCAAATCCCCCCAACCTATTTCCAGAAATGTTCAGAAAAATTAACTGCACATGCTAACTCATTTACATGAACAGTGAGAAATCTAAGCTGAGGGTGGGGTAAACTTACCTATAAAAAGATACCCCCACAAAGCCCAGGTGGTCTGGAGCTAGGACTAGTGATCTTTTCTCCTCTTCTTTTTCTCTTTCAATCTCTTATTCTCCCCTCTTTCCTTTCATACTTTTATTTCTCTTATTATTAGAAAGTAGGTGCAAAAAATATGCCTATTTCCATGAGAAATGTGTAGTTTGCTAATGAAAGTTGTTGAGTTTCTTTCTTTTTTCTTGGACCATTTTGGCTTTTATAATTCTTTTTTAACCACTTTCAACTTTAATGTAACACAGTGGTTCCAAGATTACATACTGCATATAATGTTCTTATATGTTAGTGGATAAATATATTCCTTTTTGCTCTTTTTTGAAATGCATTGTAGCTGAAATCATCCTTATAAGAAGGGATTTCCCCTATAAGAAATCCTTATAGGAAGGTTTTATGGGATTTCTGCAGGTTTTGGGATTTTGTTTTTGGGCAAAATAACCATCATAAATAATAATGGATATTTCATGTCACCTCAACCTGTTTAAAATGCCTTTTTTTGACAAAAAAAATCTCTGTGTTGTTGCTGTTGTTATTAGTACCTCTACAGTGAAAAATAAATTTTTAATCATAAAAGGTTTTTACTCTCATATATATTGCTTAAATTTTTAAAATACATTTTCCTAAAAGAATCAGTGCTTTTGTGCTAACAACAAACTGAGTGAATAGACAATGGGTGTATTTCCACAAATTCTAAATTAAGTCTAATTGTTCCATTGGGGAAAAATATAAAAAGAAAAATTGTATACATCAAAAAGAAATTAAAATACCTGAAAATAAAAATGAGATATATAGTGAAAAATAGTTATTTTCATCAATTGACATTTTGGTTTACTGAGCTTATTAAATTAGGTATATGGACTTACTCAGGCTATTGGAATAGACTTTTATTATTTAACTGTATGTACATTAGAAGATGCAGATTAGTGAGGAAGTCTACATCATTGATTAGATTGGCCATCCTGTGATTCAGCTAATCCAGGTTCAGATTTTTTTTTTGCTGTGTTGTGGGTTTTAAAAGCAATAGCTCTCTAAAAATACAGATAGAAGATGAATAGAATTTCAAAAGCACCAGAGCATTTAAGTACTGTTGAAATCAATAAATAGTAGTAGTGAGATCCAAAAATGCACTTAGGTATCTGCAGTACAAGATAGGTATCTGATACCCAAAGAATTATTCAAATGCATTTAGGTACTCAGAGTCAGAAGATATTTTAAGTTTGCACTTATATTGTTGCTGTGAAGGCCCAGGAGGTGCTGCTGCTATTTTGGCAGAAGAGTGCATTGAGGGGTGCTCCCATTTCCCATTGTGAAGACTAGGCTGCTTTTCAGCTGGGGTAAGTGCCTTAAGGGGAGAAAGAGGACAACAAGCACCTATGGAATTTAATATTTTGGCTATTTTGTTAGAAGAGTCAAAACATGGCTTCTCATTTAAAATAATTTCTGTTTTTTTCCAAGGCTCCATACGAAGCTGGATTAGTGCACAGATCCCAGTGCTGTCTTGCACTCCCTGGCTCAGTAATCTAGTAGCTAGAACATGTTCCTGCAGGCTAACAAGGCTCAGTCGAAATGGAAGGCCAGAGCTGCTGACTCATGTGGCCATAAAAAAGTGAATATAAGCACTCTTCTCTTCTCCTGTTCCTGTCTTCAAGCAAACAAACAAATGAAAAAACTCAATCAGTAATTCAGTTGCCTCTAACCAAATAGGTACTTCAAGTTCATGCACTCTCATCTTATTGTACTTGCCTTCATCCCTGCTAATTTTCAAAACCTTGCCAGACAAAACATTGTGCTCTTATACAGTACTTAGTCCTATTTTACATTTTTTGCATAACTAAATATTTCTAAGAGATTTACTTTTTCTGCGTGTGAGCTTTTCTATTTGTTCAATATAACAATATTTCTCAACCTTTTCTGGGTATTTTGAGGATTGTAACACTAATGGTTGCAAGGGGATTACGTTTTTTGTAACAAGAAAATATAAATAAAACATACACAATTCCTAGTATCACATTTCAAGAGAAGAAAGGCTCATTCCAGATGATTAAAGTGCTGATAATCTGAGTCCTCACAACTACAACTACTGAAATGAGTGGTATTTTATCATTTTGTCATGAAAATTTCTGGACCATGTCTATGCTTGAGCTCACTATGTCCTTTCATGGATTATGGGCAGATACACAGTTGTTGGACTAGAGACGGTATTTTTTCAAAGTGCAGTCAAAGTCAAAATTAGCAAATTGAAACAGAAGCGTATTTCTAACAAATATTTCCTTCTGAAATAAATAAAGCGAGCCTGGTCCTTCAGCATAGAAGAGCAATCTGGCAAAACCTCAGCCTTTAAAAGGACAGAAAAAATCAGTCACATGAAAATTCTCCTTCATATTTATAAGAAAGAACTATACAAAACCAAAAGATTGACTATCTGAATTTGGAGAGATAAATACTACATTAATGCTAAAAACCTGGAAGGAATTAAAGCTTGCTGATATCTTTAGGTCATGCTACTCTGTCCTTACTCATCCTTCTTTC